>NC_047526.1:24777306-24884806 GCF_902827115.2 Pseudochaenichthys georgianus
AAAAAAGATATCATGCATTTCATTTTGTACCATCATTTCATTAGAGGTGGCAGAAATGTGGCTGCTCAACCTCTTCAGACTTTGACGGAGTGTTTCTCTCTCCTGTTAGCATAGCCATACATCTGTATTAAAAGGCAGATCTGGTACTATAACAGGATTTTTTCCAACAGACTGGGGAAGTGCAGTTAGTAGTTAGCAGTATACGTATTCTATACAATCCACTTGTTTATGAACAGATGTTAAGAGCAGGAACACACAGACACCATCTTCAGTGAACTTCCACCCTACCTCCTGTTGACTTGGCAATGCGCTTGAGGTCCTTCTTGAGAACCCTCCTCACTGCCATGGCTCCGACATCCACAAAGTACTTCAGACACATGTCATCAATGCCACCGGTGGTCAGGATAACGTTTGCGCCTGAGGCCAGAATCTTTTGGATCCTCTCCTTGGTGATATCAGACTCCCTGTAGCAAGGAAATCAAAAGTTAATTTAGTTTCTCCAGTTTTATTTGGATGCAATATAAATGCAATACAAAAATTCTCCAGCCCACAATACTGGTACATCAGCTCAGAGAAACTGCTGCTTCATATCGGGGCCATTATATATTCTCCCCCGCGTATCACTGTGTAAACTATTGATTCACCATCACAGCAAATTGAAATGGGAATATTCTTAAGGATGAGTGCAGGGAGAAGAACCGTGTGTACCTTTGTCTGATCTGGTCCAGCTTCTCTGGGTCGCTGATCAGGACTTGGACTCCCATCTTCATCTTGGTCTTCTGCAGACTGAAGTCCAGGCAGGCAATCTTGGCGTTGAGGATACGCTTCACCATCACTTGAGAAAACAGAATGGCATGTTTAACATTGCTACTCCACATTACGAAGACAAACAAATGAAAAGACATTTGTTGTTATTACATTGTCTGGCTAAAAGGCTGTGACGCTGTTACTGAACGTTGTCTAAATAGCTTTCTAGAAAGTTTTATGTCTCCCACACAAATCACTGCTTACACCATGAGATGAGGTATGCAGCACATTTAAATTGGAGTTTAATCAGCTGTAGTTGTAATGTATGATGCATTACACAATGTTGTTCATTTTCATTTTGGAATATCGTGAAACAAACTTACTTTGTGACCCAACAGTGCAGTTCACTGCGTATCCATTAACCAAGAAGCTCTCCTTCTGGCTGCGGCCGTGAGCTTTCAGCACATTCACAGAGTTGATGGGATATTTGGCCACCCCCTTGACGTCCACAAACTTCACAGCAAGAGCAGCATCCACCACCATGTTAGCAAAGAAATCTGCATCACTGAGGGTTCCAGGTTAAGGCAGATAAGGGGTTTCATTGCATTAACAATAAGTCTGCAAAGTCCTGGCATACAAAGGCCAGCGATTAAGTGGGTTTGATCCACACGTGCACCGTGTAGGAAAAAGGATACCTTCCAATGATTTTGGAGGACATGGAGGTCTTGGCTGCATTGATTAAGCACTCTCTGCCCAGTTCCTCTGTTCCAATAGTGAGATTCTCATTAATGTAGCGAACTGCTTCCCTGGAAGATAAAAAGAAACGTTTGCATCAATAAACATCTCATTAGATCTGAAGCACCCAGGGATAGTCAGCGTCAGTGTAGAAAAACTTCTGAACAGTAAAGAGCAGTCCTCCATGTTAGCATCTTACTTGCAAGCCAGACGATATCCACTGATGACTGACGTGGGGTGAATCCTCTGCTTCACCAGCTCATCTGCACTTTTGAGCAATTCTGCAGCAAGAATTACCTGAAAGAATGTCACATTGAATAGATAAGTAAATTGCAAACTGAGAATAGCCTTGTTACACTTTCAGCAAAAGAGTATATGAGAAAGTACAAGTTTCATTTTGTACCGTCGTTTCATTAGAGGTGGCAGAAATATGGCTGCTCAACCTCTTCAGACTGTGACGGAGTGTTTCTCTGTCCTATTAGCATAGCCATACATCCATATTGAAAGGTAGATGTAGGTACTATAACAGGACTGTCATTGCAACCAATTTGTTCATTATTAAATAGTTTATAGAGCACAAAAGTGATAAAACAGCCCACTAATCTTTAAAAACATCGTAATAAAAATGCTTTTTTATAGAGAACGGGGATATTAACATGCATTCCCTTCATCTCATTTGTATTCACTAAAATGTAGACAAAAAAATGCATTTTATATTTCTTCATCCTAGTATCCAACACACACATTGTCTCTTTACCAGTAGACTCCTAAATGTGCCACCCTATTGGAGCAGCTGAGGACCACACTCACCACAGACGTGGTCCCGTCCCCGACCTCCTTATCCTGCAGGTCAGCCAGCTCACACAGGACCTTGGCCGCTGGGTGCTCCACCTCCAGCAGCTTCAGGATGGTCGCTCCATCGTTGGTGATAGTCACGTCCTGTCAATCAATAAAATAAGACAGATGAGCAAGGCATATCATTTAGTAAAAATCAGATAATAGGAAATAGATGATAACAGGGGCGTCACTTTGTTAGAAAAAGTGTGGGGGAGACTTTTTTCATATTAAAAAAACAAACACTACTGCTTTCCCCTACAAACAATAGATACGCTTAAAATACTTTTATGAAAGTTAGTGCAGTAATAGCTATGCTAAGCTGCTGCATGGCGGGTTCAACAATTGCCTCATTATTCTCGATAGAATTACAATTAATATTATTAACCGGGTCGCAGGTCCAAATTACACCACTTATGTTACCGAAGTGTGAACTATTTTCGAGATTGAACATGTTCTCTTGTACAAATAATCTCAAAGATTACAATCCTTTGTGCACTTTTTATTTTGCAAATTATCCTAATGCAAATTACGCCTGTGGATATTAATGATTGAGACACATACCCCAATTTCGTCCACCAACATCTTGTCCAGGCCAACAGGTCCCAGGGAGCTCTTGACGATGTTAGCGATGGCTGATGCGGCCATGACTGCAGACAAAAAGAAAGCTGCTCTTAGCAAAAATCCCTAAATAACATTTTCTTCCCATTTAAAAGTCAGCCGATTAATCATTTACTATATCTGCTTAAACGTATATTCATTTATCTGTGACTGATATATCCTGTCAAACTATTTGATGGGGTGCACAGTTAGCTAGCCACACCTTCAGACCATGACAGTGTTTTTCTATCCCATTAGCATAGCCGTCCATTCATGGTGATGCGAGTGGAAGGTACTGAAATGGGATTACAACATTATACTCTGTTTGCGTAAATAGCACAGCGTGTAAAATTGCATGAATGTTCTGTGCTATTCAGATTTTCACAGAAGAGGAAGCAGAGGCTTATAGTGACAAAAGTTAGCTAGCATTAGCATTAGCCACGTGTGGTGCACGCAGTAAATTCAATCTGTTCTCCCGTCTACCATTCGTAATGCACTTTAAATATATGAAGCTTCTTTAAAACACCAAGTATAAGAGCAACATTACTCACCATTTTGAGTACGAACAGACTCGCCAGTTGTCCTCTGGCCGAGCACGTTCAACGGACCATCTAAGAGGGACATTTTGGACAACCACACAACTGAGAAGAAAGGGAGAACCGCAGTGCACTATGGGTAACCCGGTATTAAGGAGAAGATTCGAGAAGAAAATGTCCACTAAAAAAAGTAATTGCGGAACTAAAGCTTTTTAATTATGTTAAAGATATCAACTTTGGAATTGTAATGAAGTTCCACGTTAACCAGTTCCATTATTAAATTAGAAAAGTACACTTTGTCCCGTTATTTCTTATAAACTATATTACCCAGCATGCATCTGATGTTCTTCCTGTTTTAATCTATTGTTTTAATATTAGTAATGGTGGTGACCTCTGCTGGTTAGTCTGGTTATCACTTAAATTACAAAATGCATGTCGCACCTGATGTGAAGCTAAACGTATAGAGCAGGGGTGTCAAACTCAAATACACAGTGGGCCAACATTAAAAAAAAATGGGTACTAGTCGAGGGCCAGACTGGTTCTGTGTATTGCAAAACGTATTGAAATGAACTCATTGCACATATTAAACCTGGAACTAACAAAGCTTAAATTATTGCCTATAAAAACAACATTAAATAATCATTTGCATTCATTTCTTATGACTCTATCTGCAGATTTTCTGGAGTCATTTCTTATGATTACATTTTTCTACAGGCCAACAACAGCTTCAAAAAAACGATTTCCCTCAAAGAAAAAACCAAACATTCCCTGTTGCAAAAAAGTGCAGAAGGAAACATCCATTAAACTCAGTGTGCTAGTTGAAGCCAGATACTTGGCATCTCATCTTGGGTGCATGTTCATCAATGTTTGGGGTCAGGCTCTGAGCGGAGGAAATCCTCAGGATTGAGTGAAGGTGTGCGTGCAATATACCGGCGGGCCAGATCTAATAGTAATTAAAAATGATCCTGCGGGCCGAAATTAAATCCACCACGGGCCTGATTTGGCCCCTGGGCCTTGAGTTTGACACATGTGGTGTAGAGGGTTTCCCCCTTTTTTTACATTACATTATATAGATGTGTTTCTGTTCCTTTATTCATTTTTTTCTTTTCTTTTTTCTTGAATTTCGCCATCATACTCTTAGTTTTGTTTTGGAGGAATTGTATTATGTTTAATATTCATCACCTGATAAATTGGCAAAACTATTTATTGTCAAACTTTGCTAGAAGAAATTGCAGTGCAAAAATGTCAATTATATGTTTGGGACAATGTAGAAACTCTGTCACCATTAAATTGTATGTCAACCTCTGTGTTGCTCTGAGAAGTTTATTTTGTATCCTTCAAATGTCTGCAGGAAATCTCTTGGTCAGAATATGAAGAACATATTTAAATTGTAAATTTAATTAAATGTTCTCAATTTTAGTTATTGATTTTGGGCTCAAAAATATATTACTGGTTGGGCTTCAGGCCTACTTTTCATCATTGAGCATTTTGTCTTTTGTAGAGTAATTCTAGATGTTGACACAATTCCCCTATTTCTTTACATGGGCCTAGCTACCATAATGTAATAACCAATTGATTACCAAGCATGATGTTTCAACACCAAGGTAGGCTGGTATATGCATGATATATTTGTTATATAACCTGATATACCTTTTATATTATAAAACTAAAGGCACTACATGCTACTAAATCAATGGGGAAGTAATTACTTTTATCCCCAAGCCAAGGCTAATCCTTACAAAATGTATGTCATCTCAATTGTTGTCATATTTCTGCTGCTCTCCTTGTATTTGTTCTTATTGTGTTCTTGAAGGAATAAGCAAGGAATACTGTTGAAAATAACCTCAGATTTAAAATATGCTGTCATACCATTCATGTTTATTCAGTGATAACCACACAAACACAGAGATTAGTTTAATTTGAATTTATTACCTCCAATACATTGTTGAGCAATGACGACTAGGCAGTTAAAAAAATACAGTACACTTAACTTAAACATTAAAGCATTATAAAGCATACCTAATGTATACAAGAATAACTTTCCTAAAATGTACATCTTTACAAAGTGTTTACAAATAAAATGTAAAAAAAGACCGAAAGTGCAAAAAAGACTCAATGAAGACAGACAATCCCCACCCGTGAAACAGAGGACATAAATGTACAATGAAAAAAGAACATACTTCATATTCCTAACTTGCTTATGATACATATTTCCTGGTTTAAACAGTAGGCCATGATATTGTGCTTTTCAATTTTTCACGTGTTTGGATTTGGAACTTGTGTTAAGCAGTGCGTGAAAGGAACTTCTAAACAAATATTCACAGTATTTAATTCCAATTTAGTTTGCGCCCCTAAAATCAGAATAAAACCTCTTTTAATAAATAATGTATTTTATAACTTGTCTGTGGCTTAAGGTCAACGTGAAACAGACCAATAACCAGGGATGCTTGCAAACAGTAGGACAACTTTGGTGATTTTTATTAAGACTGTGTGATAAATACTGGGTGTGCTTTGAGGGAAGAGAAACAATTGTGTTGTATGAACCTTATTAAAGTGACTGACAACTATCCGACTGTGAATTTCTTTCTGTGAAGTGATATCAGTAGTGTGACAGAGTGTTCCATAATATAAACAAAGTAGACAGACTATCCATGTGAGAGGGAAAACAAATACACCAAATAATACAGTACTGTAGTCTTTCAACCAACTCCCCTAATGCTCTCCTTCGTGGTCCCTCTTAAAGGTTAAAATGAATATGATAAGAAACATCCACTTGTTGAGATGCACATTTCACTGTATACATGATGGATGCCCCCAGACTTTGACATGAAAAACCATCTCTGATTTACTCAGATTCAAAATAAATATGAAGCCCTATGGTTTCTTAATTGTCTAAAATATCAGCATCTTCTCTCGATTTTTAAAGCGTGTTTTACCCTATTGATGACAAAGGTTGCAGATAGAGTGAAACACAATAACCTCAAATAGACTCAAAGGTCTAAATGTACTTATACTTAACTTATTGGATCTTAGTCAACATGTTTTCTTTACAGCGGCATCATTACTTATTACAATTATTGCTAAAAAGCTGTTAAAAGTGTCAATCTAGCCTCAAGATGCAAATTTGAAAAAAGTTGCATGTTCAGATCTGTTTAATAGTGTAAGCACAATTAAAAACACTCACACTCCTTAATAGGAGATTAACTAGTGCTGAACATGCTGTAAGATAAGCTTTGTGGCAAATAAAAAGAGCTTGAAACGTCAGTTGTGTGGTGAATCATCAGATATTTCATGCTTTTACTACTGTTTGAGACATTGGGCACGGACAAGATTTCTTAAAATCAGTAACAGGTATCCTGAACTTTTACTGTAACTGTACAACAGTTTAATGGCATCAAGTCCTCCAGCAGAACCAATTCATATGACTCCAATTACATCTACAAGGCTCACATGTAAAGCGATAAAATTGTTAAAATTCCTCTGAATATTAAAACCCGTTCAGTCACACTGAATGCCTTTACGAGACAATCTTTGCTTTCACCGATTACTTTTCACCACCAGATCTGTTTGAAGCCTACACAATAAGACTGTTTGGAAGTGCTAAGGCGGCACACACTGAGGCTATTAATATTAATTATTTATTTTTACATTAAAGCCCTGTCACAGAGAGTTGCAAATATCGCTGCAATCAAAGAAATTGCTTCTGCTCCATGCTGAGAGATGTGTCATTGTTTGTGGACTATAATGTTGAAATCTGGATGGCAAAGCAGCAGTGTCCCTTTTGTTGCTATATGCTGTATGTTTATTTATATTTGGCTTTGTATTTGTCATAAAGACTCAGGCGAAGCTACTGGAGCTCAGACAATGAAACTTCTCCCTCAGAGATTGGACGATTTTGGGTTGGCTCTGCTGCGGCTCGCTCCACAGGTACTTCTCCAGCTGCTCACGGTCCAGAGCCCTCTGCTGATCGCAGGAGTGCAGCGGGCTGCACGGGAGACTCTGGGAGTGGACCAGACCCCGGTTCTGGTTGTGAAGGACTGCCGAGCAGCCGTTTTGCCGCGCCAACCTGTCCTGCTCCTGCTCGCTCTCGTCCTCCGAGCGGATCTCTACGTAGTCGTCATCGTCTTCCTCATCGTCCTTAAAGTTAGCCATGTAGTTCTGAGTGGCATTGAGGATGCTCAGTGCAGAAGCCCGGTTCAGGACGACCACCTGTTGACCGTCGTGTAAAGTCATGTCTGACTGTCCGTGGGTCGAGCGCTCTGGGAGACTACTCTGCCGACCGGTGTGACCCAGACTGGGGCCGCGGAGTCTGTCCGAGGGGCCGTTACATTTGAGTTCAGTCTTCTCCTGGCTGCCCAGAGAGCCGAGTGACTGACAGTGACTCGACGGGGAAGACTCTGACGAGGGTGAAGAAGGAGCGTTGAAGGAAGGATGTCTTTTAATGGAACTGTACACGTGCTCCTCCTGTTCGCTCGGTGGAGACATGCAGGAGCTCCATCTCTGGGATGGTGGTGTGGTAGGAGAGGTCTTTAGGGAAGGGATAGAGCAGGCAGAGGTGAGTCTGCGCTGAAGGGAAGAGGACGCCCGACCATCGTTTAAGTCACTGGACGAGGAGACGAAGCTGGCCAGCTCTCCATTGCTGTAAGTGGAGTCGAGCCAGTCCTCCTCCAGGGAGGTCTCAGGCATGGAGGGAGACGACGGCAGCCCCGGGTGGGAGTGATGCGAGGGGTCTTTGAACATTACCTGGTCGTAAAGCTGAGAGTACTCTGCTATCTTTGCACCTGAAGGGGAAACACAGAGGATGCAAAGAAGGTGTGAGTAGGTTTTTTTATGATGTAAATATAACGAGCACAAGGCTAAAAAGAACAAAGACTTTATAGCCTATATTTTTAATATTGCCTTGAATTATAGTTGTAGTGTGTATATTTGTGTTTATCAGGATACATGGGTGCAGGTTCTTTGGTCTGTTGAATGTGAGATTTTGGAATTGTGTGAGTTGATTGGGTTTTTTTCTTGGTATGTTTTTGATAATTAAAAAATATTTCAAATGACTTGCAAAAGAGGGATCCCAATTAGTTACTGTATATTAAATTGGGTTTTTAGATTTAAAACGTTTTCAAAAAAGGTAACTCTCTGTGGCAAAACGGTCAAGTTTAGCCAGATCAGTGCATTCTAAGTTTTGACAAGTAACAAAAACCTTTCTCCAAGAGTTCAATGATTTTGTGTTACCTATGGCAGAGCCCCCTTGCTTCTTTTCTTCCAAGATGGCTGCCAGGTCTTTCTGCTTCTTCTCAGCTCTGCTCCGCCCACAGGCGTCTCCAGGGTCCATGCTCCTCATGCGCAGCAGCTGGTTGGCTTTCTTGATTTTCTGACTGTACTGCCGTGCCATCAGGAACACTCGGTTCTTGGATTTCTCCATCTCCAGGTCCACAGACTCCCCCAGCAGGAGGGAGGAGGAGGCCAGAGGGGAGGCCAGAGGGGAGGCCAGAGGGGAGGCCAGGCCTGCCAGCTCCCCTGGAAACAAACTATGGAGGTCCTTGAGGGGAATATCCCTCTGAAGGATGTTTCTTGGAGGAAGCTCCACCAGGTCGTCGTCCTCCATGCGGAAGCTGCCACTACTGAGGCGAGCCAGTCTGTTCCTGATGCTCTTCACCGTGCCTGCGAGGGGCTCGGGGGTGATGGGCGGGGGAGGAAGGGGGCGTGAGCTCAAAGACGGGCTGTAGCTTTCTTCTGCAGCAAGGCATTCACTTTGCAGGTCAGGGAGGTTGATGACTGGGATTGTGAATGACTGCGTGGAGGTAACAGGTGGGGGTTTAGGCTGGTGTGTTGGGGGACTCTTGGTGGGATTGCTGGCTGCTTGGGGACTAATTACAAGAGGAATCTTTGTGGGGCTGTTTTTGACCGATGGTGCTTTCTTAGGCGACTCACGGGCACTAACAGGGAAGGCAGCAGGAAGTCTATCGGCTTTCTTCTCATTGATCTTGATGTAGTTTTCCAGATCGTTCCAGATCTCGTCGACTTGCTCCGACATCTTGTCCCCTTTCTGCGGGCGCTGCGAGAAAGTCTCAGAGGCAGACGAGGAGGAATAGTCTGGCTCAGAGGAACATGGGACAGGGTGCAAGGCTTCATCTTCTCCAAAGTGGAGGCTCTCCTCGGACACAAACCCTCCAAGGCTTCGAGTCAGATCTGGTTCTAAGGCCAGCAGACTGTCTCTCTCCTGTTGTAGTTTGTTCCCTTCATTCACCCCTTGAAACTCTGTCGTAGGGGGATCCCTGAAGCAGATGGTGTCATAGATGTTTTCTTCTACTATCTTCAGCTCACATGACCCGAATGGCCTCCCCTCCTGTATGGGTGACGGTTTTCTCTCAGAAGGAATGTCTTGTTGGATCACAGGCTCTGGGACCACAGGAGTCTCTGGAGCAGTCGGTACCTTTGCTGCCTGGTCCTGGGAACCCTGTGCATCTGAGGGGGTTTCTTTCCGTGACTGGCTCTCCTCGGGGTCTCTTCTAACAAGGCCCATGCTCTTCAGATCCTCGTAGCTGATGTTGTCATACACATTTTCTACATCGTCTAACGTCAGCTGCTCGGCTGATGATGACCCAGATATGTCATTGCTGGAGGATTCAGTGTGGATCACCTCCAGGTTGCTGTTACCGGCCTGGTCGTCATCAGGACTCTGGAGCCCCTCTGAAGCCTTCTCCCCCGCGCTGCTCGCCCTCCGCAGGACCCTGCTACCATCAGAGGGGGGGTCAACATGCACAGTGGGCACCTGTTCCACGTGCCAGCTGCAGGGCCGAGCCGTCCTGGGCGACGAGGGGGCTTCTGACCTCTCCGAGTGCACCTCTGGTTCTGGTGCGCTCTGCTCCGTCGGGACAAACATCTGGTAGATGTCCTCGTCCTCGTCTTCCGGCTGCATGGTTCGCTGGCGGGTTGGGAACATGGCCCTGCGAGCACGGTGGTCTGCCCAGATGTTCCTCACAGATTGGTCGCTTTCTGTGACTACTACAGCTGGGACGGGGGTGTCTGGAGGCTCCTCCATCACGGCAGGGGTCCTGAGAAGCGGAGGGTGGTGACTTGCTTCCCTCACTAGGGATTCTCTGGCTCTCTGTGGGGAAGGAGAGCAGAAGCTGTTGTTATAAACGTAGTTAAGATCTAAAAATATCTAAATAGAAGTAGATAACATGTTTAGATTATATTTGAGAGGCAGACATCTCTACAGCTGATATCTCCAACACTTAGCAACTCACACCAAGACAATCTAGATGGATAAATAGCAGCTAAGAATTTCGGACTTGGGCGTACTGTCCCTTTAAATTGGTTACATTTGATTTATACCTGTAGGTCTGAAGTGCTCATGTTGAAGGTTTTCCACTGTTCTATACTGTCGACAGACGCCTGAGGGTTCAGTCTCTTCCTACTGCTTTTACCAGGCACTCGCAGACGCTTTCCTCCCCCCTAATGGAGCAGATATTTAACATTAACAACATGTTGGAAGAGCGAGACATGAAAGTGGAATAGTACGAGTGATTGTTGGGCAGCTTGGAACTCACCAGGCCACTGTCATCTTCATCATCAGCATCTTGTTGATGAGGCTCCTCTTCTCTGTCACTGTGGTCGTAGTGATCGCCGGGGTCCAGAGACTCCTGTGATTGGTTGATGAGGCTGCGGCTTCGACCAATGGTGCCCAAAGCCAGCTGGGACATTGGCGAGAGCAGAGTGGCGCCCAGACTTATCCGCTGAAGAGAGGATTTTTAAAATGATGATAAAAAAAACAGCGTGCTTATCAACCTACAACTTTTCATCATCTCTGGCTATCACTCACCTTTTCTCCGTCTGTGTTGGCAGCATTCTGCTTGGCATTTTTCAACAATTTGGATAGAGGTTCTGGGAAATCAAACAAATCATTGATTACATTTTTGAGTTCAGCCTCGCAAGGTCTACTTTTAAGATACAGTACTTCTCTTTAATTTATTACCTTTCCTGCGTCCTCTACGAGGGGTTGGACCCTCCTTGGTATGAGGGGAATCCTTCTTACCTCCATCGGGGCTGAAATGAAACCCAGGATGATCTGGAGAAATTAAAGAAAAGATGATTATTAAATAGAATGCATTGGATATGGCTAATACATGATAATTTTTATGTATTCTACATTCCTTATACATATATGAATTGGCACTTACGCATTGCATCCATCTCCAAAATTGCTTGCTTAGCCTAGAAATCAAGTGAGAACATATGAGGGTGAGTTCCACAGGTTATTGATAAACAGTAGCTCTGACACTAGGTGGCGCCACATAACAGTCCTCTCTTAATTATCCGCATGTTTGACACTTAACAAGCAGCCCCTTTATGTAATCAGCGACCTTTCACAGCGACCTTCACCCTTGGAGAGGAATCCTCAGTTTCCACTTGCACATGGCCAAATCAGAATTAGACACAGAAAAGGGATTGTGGTTGAATTTAAATAAATGAGAGGAAAAATCGGAGCACATAAAAAAAGTAAAGGGAGGAGATAAATCCGGGGGAAAGGCAGATGGAGATGAGGGAGAAAGGAAGAGGGAGCGACATTTCCCGAACATCCCACTCGAAATCTGTGTTTACGCCACAGTGAACAGAGAGGGAGCTGTCAGGAGGACGAGCCGCTCTTACCTTGGCAGGGATTTTGGCCGGATGGTTTTCAAGTATAAGTCTCTTGAGGTGTAAGATCCACAGGCGCTTGTCTTGCTGTGATTTGGCCTGAGGGTAGAGTGGAAAACATCAGAGAGAAGATTACATCAGACACAAAGCAGCAGGGAGGGTCGGGATAAACCCTTAAACATTTTTGAAACACGGCTTTCCAAATGTCACACTGATTATCTTTTATTTTTTCAGTGCTTATGCAACACACAGTGGTTAGGGGAACAACAATGGCCACCATTAGCCTCTTCAACGTGTCTGAGCAGCTCAGTGAGGTGGGCCCGGACACTTGCAAATGATCTTCACACTTTCTGATTGCACGCTTGCTCAAACGTGTAATTACATTCACTTTGACTTCATGTTATGATGCAGGCTCTATTGTGCAATGTTTCTGTACCTGGACCGTGTGCTGGAGTTTGGGGTTCTTGTAGTGAAACACACTGAAACTCAGCGGTTCTTTAGGGATAACTTCCACCAGCATCAGGTTACAGCACTGCAGAAAACACAGGTAGGTAGGACATTGTGTTAGAAATGCTGTTGCTGAACAGAGACGTTATTATTGTGTTGTGTCTCTTCTGGATGTGACTGACCAGTATGTGAGCCTTGTACGTGTACGTTTCTTCTCGTTTCTTGGTAATGAGCAGAAGCTTGTCAAACAGGAAGAGGGTTCTCTCGTTTTTAGCTCGCTGTAGACGAAACGTTCCTTCGAGGACCAACTCTCCGTAGCCAATCAGATCAGGGCCTTTCCAGTTGGTCAGCAGGCTCTGGATTTCCTGCAGAATGCATAGAAATACAGAGGGTTAGGGGAGGGAAACCATAACGAATCGTGCAGAAAAAACAACGACACATTAAAAAAGCTAAATTGGAAACATGGCATATAATTGGGAAAAAACACAAACAAATATTGTTCATAAACACAACATGTTAACAGATTCAAGTTTAAGCAAATAAATAGTAAAGCAACCAATGATTGAAAAGAACATTATAAAAAGGCGGGGTTTCATGTATAGTGTGAAGGAGGAGGATAAAGGATGTCTTTTGTGCGACTGAATGGAGGGCGAACCTGACTATAGCAAACAGGAAAGAAGAGGAAAAAAGGAGAGATAATAAGAGAGCAAAACAACAGAACTGAAGAATTCTATAGAGCCAATCCTTTCTCCGATGCTTCCCCACACATTCCTGCATTCATCTGGCCCTTCTGGCTCCCAGCTGATAAAAGAAACAAGCTTCCCTTTTATGTGCCCTCCTTATGCAAGGCCATCATTAGTCCAGTGGAAAACTCAGTCACTTGCATAAGACGTGGGGAGGATCAGAGCGCTGGCTGAATCAAAGCTAGACTTCACATAACTGTTCTGCAGAACAATAAAAGAATTGGCTCCTTGAGAAGCCTCTCTGTGTCTGTTTTAGTTATAGGAATAATGAAAAGCGTGGAAAGTGTGGAGAACACATCTTGGAGGAGATCACACACTCCACATATGATGGATTCAGCAGAGTGCTTGAAGATTTGTTTTGCTTCTTTCTCATTGTATAATTGTGTCGTCTTACCTGCAACCTAACAGCATGCTCGTGTTTCCTCTTCATGTCGTTGATGTGCCAGGCCACTCTCTGCATGGTGTCTATGGCTTCCTGCACCACCTCGTACGTCTCCGTGTCCTTCTCCATGTGGTTGGCTATCTCCTGCAAACACACAACGCTAAGAGTCAGCACACGCACATACCGTATGCACATGCACAGGGATGCACTCACACAGGCTCCCGTGTGTGTGTTTCTGCACATAAACACACACTCATGCTTGCACTCTAATGCATGCACAGGAACATACATACTGAGCAGCATATGTCGGAAACATTTGGCTTCTCCAGTGGAGATTGTCATTGGAGCCGTGTCAGAAAGGCTGTTATTCAGCCCATTTGTATTGGTATAACACAGAACATTAGTGTGTCCTGGAATGACTTGTGTGAGCCTGGGCTTGCATTTCTGTGGGTAGCGAGTAATTGTTTTTGTGTAAGTGTGTTTTGGAGCGGGGCAGACAGACGTACGTGTAGCAGGAGGTGGTACTTGAGGATCCTCTGCACTGGCTTGAGCAGGTAGGAGCCCAGAGGCAAGGAGTGCCGCAGAGATTCCTGGCGCTCACGGAAGAACTTGGCCAACGCCTTGTTCCTCATGCACTCTGTTAGCACAGCCACCGACCTGCGGAGGCAAAACACAGCGAAAAAGATTTCAGAGATGTGCAGGATCCTCTTTTGCAGGTCACCATTGAAAAAGAGGTCTTTTGATCTCAAGGGGCTTTCACCTGGTTACAAAAAGGCTACAAACAGTAAACCCTAGTTGGACTGTGATGACAAGATAGAGGTGTAATGTATATCATGACAGCCAATATAATAAAGATTTTAGTATTTTATCATATTTATATAACAAGGGAGTTAATCATAATACAGATCTATATCGCAAATTGCATTTAGTTCCTTAATAGTTTTCCCATGCAGCCTTTATTGCTTTTTGGTACATATATACCTAACAGCACCATAAACAGAAGCACTGTTAAACCTTATTAGACCTGAATGTACCGCTTACTGGAGCTGTGTGTTGTTTGACCTCCCAGGAAAGAAGAAGCTTTTTTATAAGTAATGAAGTGGAAAACGATGGAAAACAGCTGTGGACTAACCAAAACGTTCTTTCTGTCTTGTGTGTGTGTTTATGTGTGCGTGTGTGTCCGAGCGTGCATGCAAGTGCATGTCGAAATTCCAGTAAAGCTCCACACAGGCCTCACATTGTCCTGGAGGAAACCCGACCTAGGAGCGCAGTACGACCATGATACATCTGCATCCTCTGTGTGTGTGTGTGTGTGTGTGTGTGTGTGTGTGTGTGTGTGTGTGTGTGTATGTGTGTGTGCTTGAGTGTCTTCCATGTGTGTGCACGTCTGTCGTGTGTGACCTTGGTTGGGGTCACCAGCTGTGGTGTGGATGTGGGAGACGGTCTATCTCATACAGCTGACAAAAGCCCCTTCACACACGGTGTCACACACACACACACACGGTGTCACACACACACACACACACACACACACACACACACACACACACACACACACACACACACACACACACACACACACACACACACACACACACACACACACACACACACACACACACACACACACACACACACACACACACACACACACACACACACACACACACACACACACACACACACACACACACACACACACACACACACCACACACACACACACACACACACACACACACACACACACACACACACACACACACACACACACACACACACACACACACACACACAATTAGTCATAATTAGCTGGTAAATAGTTTCTTCCCCCACGTGCACTTGTGATGAAACACTTAAAGAAAAAAGGTAGCCAAAGGGGAAAGGTGTGTTTGGTAGGTGCAGTGTATATTGTCGTAAGGAATAGCCTCATGTTTCAAATACAGTGACACAATAAACGTCTCCCATAGGAACAGACTCACACCAAGCTTACTAAAACATTAACGGCGTTAGGTATGATAAGGTGACAACTATAATACCCCATCTGTCAGTGTGGGAGCTGTAACTCTGTCAATAGGCAGCAAATAAAAGAATAAAGGGAAAAAAAGGGGAGGGAGGGAGGGAGAAACAGAGCCTGAGGCACAACTGAAGGTAGACACTTTGACTCCTGCTGAGCTGACGTCTATGGAGTGTGTCAGTTTGTCAGGGAGGGGATAAAGGTAACGCATTGATCGACACACACAATGGAGCTACGTGAGACGCTGGGAAGACAGTGTGCGGAGGTGAGATTAAGATAGGATGACATCAAGAATGTTTGTACAGTAGGACGGTTGATAAGCAGACACTGAGAAGCAAACCGGTTTAGTGCTGTCTTACCGTGGGTAGTTGGTGCAGTACTGAGTGTAAATGTGGAACTCTTCACTCTGTAAAACACAACAAGCACACATTAGATGGTGCCGTTAAATGACAGGAAAAAACGAAACAGTCAAGAGAAGAATCGATGATGTCATGTAATGTTAAAGAGTATTCACAAGCTCAAAGTCAAATAGCTAATGTTCACCATGTTCATAAAAATGCATTTCTGACAGCATTTTCTGGTGATTTATTTTTCTTTTTCGGACAGAACAACTACAGCAAAACAACTTGTTAAAGAACCATGAAGTATGTCTGCAAATTCTAGCTAGTTTCTTGTTCAACCACAAACTAAGAAATCGTTTACTTCATCATGAGAGGTACGGCACCTCAACTCTCGAACAAACTGTAAAATGAGCCCGGTTTTGTAAATCAGTATCCTCTTCGAATTCACTTCCTGGTTAAGTATTTATATCCTGAAGCCTCATCACAATTTGTTGGTAGATGTGTATTTATGCGTGTATGCAGGTACATGTTTTTTTGGTGTACATTAATGTATGTGCTTTAACACCTTGTTTTGATAAGTGCTATATGAGTTGTTTGTTTTCCTACATTTTGAACAACCATTCATTTCCATCATGTCAGCAGTCTAAAAGCTGATTAAGCGTTTCCAAACTCCGCTAATAAATCTTCATGGCTAAATGTTTTGCAAAAAATGAATGCCTGGAGCAAATGCATTTGGTCTGAATTTCTAAAAAACACGGCAGCACAGATTGCAAATGATTAGTTGTAATATAAGGTTTATGTACGTAGTGATGGGCTACAACACTGGTACCGAATGATGTTTTTCTCAGGTAATGTGTACTGTCCCGTTTGCCTCACTGTTTGTGATGTTTCTGCAGTGATCCGGTGCAGATTTGATGACTGGCCTGGTTATTTCATGTTTACATCCCTACACACTCTCAGCCCTCAGACAAGGCCTCTTCTCTCCTCCGTTCACTGCTACTAATTGAAAGTCAACCCTGTAGCTTATGATTAGCCTGCGTCCTGGCCTTTGAGTCTCTGTTGATCCAAACGGCAGTGAGCGCTCAGATAATATATCCCCTCATACTGCATCGCCGGCCCTATAATTGAGACTCTTCCCACCTTGCATGCATCCCTGAACATCAAAGACATCAGAGACGGGATGACTTATCAAAGCTAGAATTAACCTCTCTCTGCTGCTCCCAGGAACTCTGCTTCATATCGTTCAGTCTTTCACCTGATTTCCATGTTATCTCTTCATTGATGTTTTACGGATATTCTTCAGTGTTTCATAATCTTACATTCCTTCTTGTTTCTTTACGCTTTTTCTGTCAATCTTCCCCCTCTCATTTCGTTATGCTGGAGTCCTGGAGATGAACCCTCTTTCTGTTGCATAACGTGACAGTCTAATTGAAAACTATTTGTGTCCATAAACACTGGGGGGGGGGGGGTCGCAGGATGTGGACAGCCACCAGGAAGCAGCATCATAAACACAAACGGTTGTTCTGGTTCATTGTGTCCAAACACACACAGGAATGTGGACATTTACACATATTTCCTAAAATGCGATTCATAGTTACTTACAGTGTGCATTGACAGGGTGTGATTGGATGTTATGTTCCTTGCTTGGGATACATATACATTCCTATTCAAGCTACCTACACAGAGACAAACAGTGCATCCCACCTAAATAAACTGAGAATAGGAACACACACACGATTTGTTAGCCTGAGGTGCTCCGTGGGAAACTTCCTAAATTGAAGAGCAGAGCTCTCTTCCCTGTCTCCAGTCTGCCGCCACAGACCAGGCTTAAACACAACCAGATGTGCCACCGTCGATTTCTGATGACACACACCAACACACACTCCTAATACACACTCTTAATATGCCTCTGAACCTTGGACACAAGACCACAAGATACATAAACGTTTCTATGGAGTACAGAATTGTGCAGAGCATGCACATCTGCACACACACTTTGTCATTAAAGCTGACATGTCTGCACACACTCTTTGATCTCAACCAGGAAAACCCTGAAATTGCTCAGATCTATAATGTACTTCCCTTTTAGAAATATATACAAGTTTAATCATATAATCATCATGCTGCATGTGAGAGCATTGGCTCCTTTATATGATAAACATGATCCTTTTTCCAGAGTATCAAGATACAGATTATAGAGGACTTGTACTTGCTTTGCCACTAATAACTGCTCAGTCCAACAAGGAAGGTCGAGTTGTATCAGCACCCACTGATCCGTTTTAAGGAGAACGCCATAAAGTGTTTGTCTTTTTCTCGAGAACGGACTAGTCACAGTGAGTCATCATTTGGGAACTGAGCACGGCAAAAATCACTAGGGGCTCAAATAAAGAAGAAGCTTAAGATCTTATTGTAATTGTGCTTCAGTCAGCATGTAGCAACCCATACAACGCGTTAAAGGCTTACTCATCACATTGCACTTTTAGGGCTGAGGCGAACAGAGAGGAACATGAGGATGGATCGGTAATTATCTGAGAGAGAGGCGGAGATTTACAACCAGACCCGTCTCTTCTTCAAACACTGTGCTGGGTTGTGATTTGTGGGTAGAAAAGTTATAGCTGCAAGAGTGTGTGTGTGTGTGTGTGTGTGTGTGTGTGTGTGTGTGTGTGTGTGTGTGTGTGTGTGTGTGTGTGTGTGTGTGTATTTCACAGCTGATCGTGAAAGAGAGGTTTTGTGGTCTTAGCAACCATGACTAACCTTCAGAAATACAAGAGAACTGTGGTCATAATTCTGGTTACAACCCTTTTACCAGAAGTCAGCCTGTGCGCGCACGCACACACACACACACACACACACACACACACACACACACACACACACACACACACACACACACACACACACACACACACACACACACACACACACACACACACACACACACACACACACACACACACACACACACACACACACACACACACACACACACACACACACACACACACACACACACACACACACACACACACCATCGTAGAGTGAGCGTGATGACCAGGCAATAGTATTTAGTATTCATTTACTTTCAAACCTATAGAAGCCTTAAGACTGCTTTCATCATCCATAGCTATTGTATGTTCATCCTCGTTTATTTACAATATGAATGTAAATATATAGTATTGAGTATATAACAGCTGTTCTTGAGCTTGCTTGATCGTCCTTAGCAAATTAAGTTTACCCATCGACTGTATGCGTTTACCCAGTTGTCGTACAGTTGTAGATTTCTAGAACATTTAAAGGACTTGCAAACTCATTGAAACATGTTTTCATTGGTCAACCGTGGGCCGTGGTTCAATATAATCTCTATGGACTATAATAGTCTGTTTAGGTTACATTTGACACAAAGCATTTATCCACCAGATTGAACTTTCTACTGTAGTTAAATTGTTTTTATGGGTACCATCATTTACGCCTGGAAGCAAGCTGTGTATATGTTTTCGACAGGGACCTGGAGCAGCAAGTCAGGAGCTCTTCCAGTAAAACAAACGATAACAAACTTTAATGGCTTTAATGTTTCTCATGAGAGAAGTTATCAGAGACAGGAGGCTCCTGGCAGCATGTTTTCTGGACCTCAGGAAGTGGAGCGTTGTTTTCAGCTGGCATTGACCCAATTTACTCCGGGCTATAAGGATGTTATACTGTTTTTATAGCGACTGCTGCACTGACTGCAGAACAGAAGTCAACTTTAGGTTGACCCCCATTCCAGATCAGGGGATTATCCAAGATGGGTTCATCATGCTGTAACATTTATCAGTCGGTTACAAGATGTCATCATGCTGGTTTGTGTGTGCATCTCAGCTAATTACGCAGAGTGTTGCTGTGGGCTGCAATAAAACTGCTTCGTATAAACAACAGCTGCTGTATTTGGGAGTCTGTGACGCTGACTGCGACTTGTTTTTTGTATATATGGTCAGACAGTTGCTCTGTGGTATTGGGTGTAATTGCAGTGGGGTAGGGAGGGAATGCAAAATGTTTTAGAGGAAGTACAGGAATGCAGAACACAGAATCACGGGACGTTATCATGCAATCTTCTTTTTTTAGTGTACGGACAGGGCGAGGAGTAGGAGTGGAATTAAAAGCTGAAACACACAAACAGAGGATCCAGTGATAGAGTTGCTGATTCTGCTTTTTCTTGATAAAGCACTGCTATTATCCCTCTAGTAAAAAAAACAAGGTGATTACATATTTGGACGGTCCTTAAAATTCCTCTGGAGCTGTCCTTCCTCCCGGCCCTCCCGTGGCACTTAAACTAATGCTACTGACCTTAAACATACCTTACTGACTTAATAAGCCTGGCGTCTTCAGCGGGTTTGGGTCAATTTATCTCTTATAATAACTGTTTCTCATTTTCTGTCCTATATATTTGTGTGTGTGTGTGTGTTCATGTGTGTGTCTGACCAGCTGTTTGGACAGGTTTCAACGAGCAGAGGAGTGTGTATTTATAGGCAGAGTGACTCTGAAGTACCACAACATGTATTACTCTGATACAAGTAAATGTCCTGTGTTCATAATGTTTTTTAAGTAAAATTACAAAAAAACTATTAGTATAAGTATCAAAAGTCAAAGTATTTACTATACAGAAAATCACTGCCATTAGATCTTTGAATACCGATGCAATAATGTATAAAATAATACAAAAATGCTCTAAAAATGTTTGGGAGATATCCTCTAATCTTGTACAATGTATTGTAGTCTTCCCTCTTTGGGCATCAACCTGTTATTTATCTAAAAAGTAAGTAAAGCTGTTATATGTTTTCTTCTGTACTAGAACAGAAGTGGAAATCAACAAATAGTGGAAGTCTTAAAACATCTGCTCAATTGCTCATTTAAGTTGATATTCAGGTACTTTCCACCAATGGAAACAGAGAGAGGGACTGTGCAGGAGAAGGTGAGTAAAAAGGGGGCAGAGTAGCGACCATCTTTACCTTGGATACGAAGCACTCTGCGATGGCCACAGGGTCAGCGTTGCACTTCTCAAGATCATGCAGAAGGTCCCTGAAACAAACACGGCACTCAAAGAAATCAGTTATTGATGAAAGAAACCATAACTTCCTACTTCTCCAATACACAGGAATATAAACTCCCATGATTCATTGTTCCAAGTAAGAGCAAGAGTCAGCCTAGGTACAGAAATTAGGGCTTAGGGCATTTGGCTCTGAACAGATGAGAAGCTTCCATGAATTCAAACGGGCATTGTGTGTGTGTGTGTGTGTGTGTGTGTGTGTGTGTGTGTGTGTGTGTGTGTGTGTGTGTGTGTGTGTGTGTGTATAACTGTGTATGTGTGTATGAGAGCACATTGTGTAAAAGAATGTAAGTGCACAGTTGGGAGTGATTGTTTCGTGGCTGAAGCATGAGGTCATTGTGACCGCTTTAAACTGCTTTTATGATTGCTTTTACTGGCCAGTGTCTGCGCGGGACAGCTGAGAAATGAATAGGTGTGGAGGAAGAGCGTGTATGTGTGTGTGTGTGTCTGCAGACCACCATGTTTGATGCTCAACTAGCCATCTCGTCTGAATACACACACACATCACAAACACAAGGTTTAGAGTGGTGCCGGATGAGACAAATATGCAGACGTGGAATTATTAAACACACAGACGCACGCACACCTGACTGGCACAACAACAACGCCCTTCCCAGAAATGAACAGGTGCCGTTTCAGCAATGCAGGACATCGTCTGTGTGGCCTGAGAGAGACAACTGTCTGTCTCCCAGAGCTGTTTAGAGTTCAGTCTCCAGTGTTGTTAAGCAAATTGATGGTCATAATCACTTTTTAATTTGGTCATTTACTGACTTTAGCAATGCTGAGTCCTTTAAATGATAAAGATTAATTATGAAATAGTAAAGGTATGAGACAATGTTAGATCTCCTTGTTGCCATCTTGTTTATCATCTGTTGTTAAATGATTATAACAAAAAAGGTCAAGACTATTTTTTCCTTCAAAACTGATTTGGAAACCTTTTTTGGAAGCTTTCAACTGACCATGTGATTCATATTATGCCATAAGGTGATTAAGCTCAATACAAATGTGAGGATAACGTTGTATTGTTATCAAAGCACAGTATTTTGAATCCACAATAAACATGGGCATCTTTCTCATCTCTACCATCAAGCATTAAATCACAAGTCCAAGTCCTATCTGCACAGCTCTGTGTGTGTGTGTGTGTGTGTGTGTGTGTGTGTGTGTGTGTGTGTGTGTGTGTGTGTGTGTGTGTGTGTGTGTGTGTGTGTGTGTGTGTGTGTGTGTGTGTGTGTGTGTTGTACCTGTTAAAGTGGTAGATGTCCTGGATGTTGCCGAATAGAGAGCCTTTATCCTCAGAGCTCAAGGCCAGCCGAGACTGATTACTGATGCTCTCCAAGTAGTCCTGCAGAGAGAAAGAGAGAACACAGGCCTGTTAGATCTCTATGGCTGACAGTTTGATTGTCACCAGCTTTGACCTACACACACACACACACACTTTATTTTGTCAGAACACTCAAACTGTGACTTCTACAGATTTCACTTAAGTGGTTTTCAAAGCCCATTATTTGTATTAATATGATTCACTTTAGCACCCAGATAGCATTGTGACAAAGACTGTGACATTCTGCCATAATTATGCACATTGAGTCATCTGCATGATAACGTATGACTAGTTAAGCTTTTTGAACTGCTTAAGTACAATTTGATAGCAGTAAAGTATTGGAAGTAAGATTTCAATCTGGCCAACAAATGGTTTCCTCACGCAGGTGTAAATCGAGGCCGATTGTTAATATAATTAGTTTATGTTTGTTCTTGCCTGGGAAACAAATCTGCAGGCTTCATTATTTCAGTTTGAATTAGACTTAAAGCGGGAGAGATACAACTAAAAGTCACACACTGCATGATCCCTGTATGTATGTTTAGTGTAAACAGCGTCATAAGGAAACGGCACAGGTCATCAGGTTGAGTGTAAATGAATCCTGGAGGCAGTATTGTTGACAAACAGGTTTACGTCTATTCGTCAATCTTATCACTGACTCGATCACTGCCGTTAGTGAGGAGCCTCAGGTCTCAGAAAAAGCGAGAGGTGTGGAGAGAAAGACAGATAGACCTGTAGCCATTAGACACTGACACAGACGGTGATTGTGAAATGACATATTCTGCTGCAGGCTAGAAGTACTTTCTGTACTTAATTTCTTCCAAGTTGAATCACTTTGTCATTACTGTGGAGTGTATGTTGTTTGCACTTAATACCATGTCATTAAGGTCTCAAACCAGTAAATCAGACAGCACGGTTGCATAGAAAGAACACTTAAAATGTGCATACAAATTCACAAATTTGCAGCTTCATATAAATGTTAAACCAGGAGCAGGTGTGGACAGGGGTTAAGGAAGAGGAGGATGAGGAGGAGGAAGCTTCATGGTGGCAGCCCAGAAACAGTTTTCAAACCAGACCACAGTCTGCAACTGGGCAGGATAGACATTACACCACTGAGAAAAGTACCAGCCTGCCCCTGAACACCACACACCCACATGATCCTTTTAGCACTGTGTGAGACCAAAGAGGACATAGGGACTCTCCCCGCTCGCTGCCTTCACTCAGTTTGACTTATTTACAGTCGGCTGCGGTAGTTTCTGGTAATGTTTAATGTGTTTAGACTTCATTATTATTATTATTATTATTATTATAGCTGAGCCAGATTAGTATATGTTGTTTTTGTTAGGGATGTAAAAAGAGAAAGAGACAAGTTATCTAAAAAGGAGCCCGGACAGGGACAGACGGCAGCCATGTTGGATGCTTTGGGTTTAAAGGTTATACAAGCTTTAGGCTCTTTTGTTGTGGATTTGAGTTACAGAATAAGACTAAGGGGCATGTTGGTGGTTTTGTTGGGGGTCTTGTCAGAAGGTCATGTTTGGCTTCAGTTGACTATCGGGGTGTAATGTGATGCTCTTATTAGCCGCAGGGTCATGGATTTGACTCAGCCTGATCCATTCACTCATCACACTCAGCAAAAGCCTGACTTAGCTCAACAATGGCCAACACACACACACACACACACACACACACACACACACACACACACACACACACACACACACACACACACACACACACACACACACACACACACACACACACACACACACACACACACACACACACACACACACACACACACACACACACACACACACACACACACACACACACACACACACACACACACACACACACACACACACACACACCCACACACACACACACACACACACACACACACACACACACACACACACACACACACACACACACACACACACACACACACACACACACACACACACACACGCCAAGCATCAGACATAACATGTACGGACTTGATATTTTCTTGTGTTAACCATTAACCTCCTCAAGTACACACTCTTTTCCTACAAACCAAACATGTCCCTCTCTTTGCGACGCAGTAGGAAGTCATTCCTCCAGACAAAGGGGAGTGTAAACATCCAAATCTCATTACTTTCAATGTTTCTGCAAGTCAGGATTATTTCCAAATTCCTGGTTAGGTTGAAAAGGCCTGGCGAGGCGTTTCAGGTCTCGGAGCAGAAGGAGGGAGAAAGAGAGGGAGAAAGAGAGGGAGAAATAGAGGGAGAAGGAGGGACAGAAAGATCAGAGCTTTGTCTCTCAGGTTGTTTGTGTACGACACGGATTTGCCTCATTACACACACTGATCGGACCGAGGAGCGGTGATCACGCAGAACTAACAAACACCAACAAACAATGTTCACACACAGAAGTGTACGGTGACCAACACAAGAAGAGCTCAACACACAGCGACTCGAGGAAAGACATGCAAAAAGACAAAACAAAAGCAAATGACGAAAACATTTCACCAAAACCCACAAACCCAGCAGAGTGACACAACCAAATATAGGAAAAATAACCAAAACACAAAAAGGCTGCCAGTTGCACTGAACACAACAGAAATAAGTTACAAAACAACACGTTTCCTGGTATTTTGAAACACATTTCCATTGTGTTCGGTGTGACTTGCAGCATTTATTTCTTTCCATGTGATTTGTGTTGTGTTTCCTGTTTTTGCAACATGTTTCTGTATTGTGTTGTTTTTCAGAATTTGGTTGTGTTTTCCATATTTGCAGCACAGTTCTATATTTTTGTATTGTTCATCTTGACTATTCTAAAGTATTTTTGCTGGATTTGGCGAGGCTATTTCCTTCACCTTCTTGCCTTTTGTCTATTTGCAAGTGTTGCAATATTTAGAGCTTTCCGGGCCCCTGCAGAAACACATTAGTTCTTCCAGCAACCAGTAAACTATGCATTACTTCAACATCCACAAATACAGCTCACACACAGAGTATGAGAGCCTGTGTGTGGACCATAACACCGCTGACAGATGAAACACAGGTGATCCGTGGGGAGTCTGGGTAAATATTTGCATAAAGGCTGTCACACCCTCTTCCACTGCAGGAAGCAGCATGGGCGAAGGGATTATTGGAGCAATGGTTCAGGCTCACATATGAGGGTGAAAATAACAGATGGGACGGTGCTGCCCTGTCTTTTCCTCAGTATAGGTAAACTGTCATGTTAAAAGCTCTTTTCACACAGATACAATCAGTGCAATCCATCTTCTGTGCGCTCACTGGAACCGTCATTAAAGGAGTGAAGAAAGGCTAAATGCACGCGTCTCTTTCCAAAGTACTGGTGAAGAATTAGCTGTCCATGTAAGTGAGGTCTTCCAGGGCTGGGTGGTCTGCTTCTCTAATGGCAATAGCGGGTCTGCAGAGTCAAGGCAGTAGAAGGTTATTAAGTACAGCTCCTAAGCTCTGTTCAGTGTTTTTCTAACCTACTTTTGACATTCTTATCTCAGAGCTAAATCTCCCTACCTTTCTCTCTCTCCCCCTCTCCCTGCGGAGGAAAGGAAGATCAGGAAAGGGTGGGACATCGATCAGGGGTGACAGGCCAAAACCTCAAAATCTAAACCACACACACACACACACACACACACACACACACACACACACACACACACACACACACACACACACACACACACACACACACACACACACACACACACACACACACACACACACACACACACACACACACACACACACACACACACACACACACACACACACACACACACACACAGCACACACACACACACACACACACACACACACACACACACACACACACACACACACACACACACACACACACACACACACACACACACACACACACACACACACACACACACACACACACACACCAAGGAATCTGGGTGTGACCCTAGATAACAACCTGTCCTTCACTGCACACATCGCTGCTACAACCCGCTGCTGCAGATACACGCTTTACATCAGGAGGATACGTCCCCAGCTGACCCAGAAAGCGACGCAGGTTCTGGTCCAGGCTCTCGTCAGCTCACGCCTAGACTACTGCCACTCCCTCCTGGCTGGTCTACCTGCATGTGCCATCAGACCTCTGCAGCTCATCCAGAATGCAGCGGCTCGCCTGGTCTTCAACCTTCCTAAATTCTCCCACACCACTCCGCTCCTCCGCTCCCTCCACTGGCTTCCGGTAACTGCTAGAATCCACTTCAAGACACTGGTACTTGCATACCATGCTGCGAATGGATCTGGCCCTTCCTACATCCTGGACATGGTTAAACCATACACCCCAGCACGTACACTCCGCTCTGCATCAACCAAACGGCTCGCTGCACCCTCGCTGCGAAGGGGACCCAAGTTCCCATCAGCAAAAACACGTGGGTTTGCTATCCTGGCTCCAAAATGGTGGAATGAGCTCCCCATTGACATCAGGACAGCAGATAGCTTACACACCTTCCGGCTCAGACTGAAAACTCATCTCTTTCGACTCCACTTCGAGCGATAGAACTATTAACAAAGCACTTATATACTAATACAGGACTGGCTTACCTAAAGCCAGTTGAGTAGCACTTGAAATGTTTTGGCTCTATGAAACCTGATGTACTTATATGATTCGGTTTTCTTCAGGTTTTTATTTTGTTGGTCGAACGCACTTATTGTACGTCGCTTTGGATAAAAGCGTCAGCTAAATGCAATGTAATGTAATAGCCTACAGTGGGGGAGGAAGCACTGTTAAGAGGGAGGATATGGGAAAAGGTCCAACACACTCATGCTCCCATATCCACATGCACAAAAAAAACAATCTGAACACAAATGTTTGGTGATTTTACACCAAATCAATAAAAATTAAGCTGCAGAATGCACATGCAAAACACACATCACATGTGCGCACCACATTTGAGCAGAGAGGATTTGAATTTTCGGTTTCACATAGAAACAAAAAGAGCAGAGCACAGGAACAAAGGGGAGGGGAAGAGAAAGGAGAGCAACCTTTGATACAAACCACTACACCCAATCTTCAACAAAGCCACTAAAGCACTGGCTTCAGGCTATGTGTATCCTTGCAGTTCAAAGCCAAACTCACAAAAAGAGCGTATTTATCTGAGTGTGTGCATACAGTATTGTGTGTGTGCTTTTGAATGTGTGCTTTTGAATGTGTGCTTTTGAATGTGTGCCTGTGCCTGCAGCACAAAGGCAGCGGTGTCGTGTAACCCGGCCAAACCCCGCCTGCGAGCGCAGGTGACCTTATTGTATTTGGAGGTTCCCAGCAGGCAACGGGCTGTGTGTGTCACGTGTGTGAGGAAAACCACAAACACACAAAGGATGCGTGTTATCTGGTGATTTAAAGCCCCATATGGCTCCTGCGGGCCCAAACTGGGTCAGCATAGGGAATCACTTTAGATCAAAAGCAGAACTTCAAAAGTTGTATGGCCCCTATATCAATGTCTGCCTCCATTTAACATATTATTATTATTGTGTTGGAGTATCCCTCACCTCTACAATGCTTCGCAGGTCCTGGACGTAGGTTTTCTCAGTGTACAGAATTTCCTGCACCACCCGGTCCACATACGTCCTGGGTCCCTGCACCTGACCTTTCCCCTCTCCTCCATCGGGGCTGACCTCCGGCTCTGAATGTTCTGTCAGAGTCTGTCCACCGCACTGCCCCCTCCCCGTGTCCACCCTTCCATCATTTCTGTATTCTTCCTCCTGGCATCCCAGCTGCCGGGCCGGGACCAGTTCTAACCGGATCGCCCCGGAGTCCCGGTCGGAGGTCGCCGGGTTACAGTGAGGGGCAGGGACGAGGGTGGAGCGGCTGCCCAGCGAGCAGTGACTGTCCCGGGAGGAAGCGGACGAAGAGGTGGAGCTGTAGCTGATCGGCCTCTCTGCGCTGTCCAGAGAGGAGTCCATGCTGAGGGCGGAGCAGTAGCGCAGCGAGGCGTGGCGGAAGGCCGGGTTGCCGAGGCAACGGGCCGGAATGCTCAGGGCTGAGCCGGAGTCCGGAACTTCAGGAAGAGGAGGCAGCACATCAGGCAGGTAGTTATAATCATCTAGAGAGGAACACAAGAGAAAGGAAGGGATGCTCGTTAATCAACTTCCTTTCAAACATGTCAATAGCCTTTGGTGTGTCTTAGATTTCAGATTTTAGTTCATGCTTGATGATAAGGGCTATTTCATATCAATGGCACACCCTAGCTTCCTCATTTAATATCACTTGTTAGGCTGGACAGGGCTCTAGCTCAGGTTGTAAATGGTTGCATACGGCAATGCAAATATCAAGGGCATTGGCCAAATCAATGGAATGTCTAGTGGTATTTACCTTGTAGCAATGGTCTAATTTACTGGTTACTTTTCAAGCATTCAGATGAAGGAGAAAAAGATTTGTTTGTTGCCTTGAGAACATTCCACAGTTGCTCAATCCAGACACAATGTTGCTTCACAATGGGTGTCTTGGTTTGTATTTCCCTTTCTGTCTGTGCTAACCAGTGGCAACACACCCACACCAATGCAGACCCTTGAGTTGTTGTGTTGCTATTGTTAGTCGGATTGTCCCTTACACGATGGCGCTGCCTTTCACATTTTTAAATACATGGTTGTCATATTCATCATGACGCCTGGGTATGATTACTGCAAAAAATAAGACCACGGTCTAGACAATCGCCATCTAATACATGCCAACAGAATTGCTAGTGGTGCTAAATAAATGGTTGCATACAGAAACATGTTGTTGGTTGTCACAATGTTGTTGGACCTTTCCCATCTACCTTTGCAAGACACTGAGTCTTTGATATTTAGGCTTTAATAGCTGACGCTACTTTTTGTATTTTCCTTCTTGCTATAGAGATAAATACATAAACTTGCACAAATGGCACCATTTATGCATAGACTCTCAATTTGGATTAAAAGAAAAGTAAGAACAAAATTCAGACAAGCATTAGTTGCCATAAATCGAAGAAAGCAGAAGCACTGTAATTGACGAAGACAATAATTGACGAAGACAATAATTACATATAAAGTGTAATTGCTTTAAGAATTTCAGGGAAAGTCTGAAATCTAAATTTGATTACAGTAATTATTTGACTGAATGTCCTTTTGATTTTCTGATGCTGGTCACACGCAGAGCCGTTCAAATTCAAATTCAATTCACACATTCACATTTGACAGGCACTGACCTTGTATTTCCACAACTCACACTAAGTGCTAAAAAGATGTAAAAAAATATAAAAATATGTAACTTCTTACAGTTACAATACTGTTTTCATATTCTCACAGTCTCTATCTGTTTAGCCTCCCAATTCCTGACATTCCGGCTGACCACAGCCTGCCTGACCACCCGCCATACAACAACCACTAGCCCTCCATGATTTATCCTCAGTTCCACCCAAAAACACATTTCAAATACAAACACAACATACACGTCTGAATAATGTATTAATGTGAGTAAATGTAAATGTCTGAGAGAATTTATGCAGCAAGACAGAAAAAAGATTGAGTTTAATTACAAGATTAGGAGTGTAATCCTGAGAAGCCTCCACTCCTAGGCAATGAATGAAAGCCCTATTTCCATGGAGGAGAGACAGGTTTGTGTGTGTGCAAGTACAGTGGTCCATTTTGCGTCAGGCCGGTGCCAAACTGGCTCACAACCTTGTCTCTGTGAAGAGATCCGTTAAGATACGATTACTGGCTCCCAAGACCCCACAGCTAGGCCAGCCGAAGTGGAACCACACATGCAGAGTATCAGACAGAAGCCTTCCAAATTTCCCCTTAACTTTTTCCAAGGTCTCGCTCCACAGAAAGGCCAGCTTTTTGACGGGAAAAACATGATGCAAATAAATGGAGCAGACAAGCAAGAGAAGGATGACATTAAAGGGCCTCATACCAGCTCAGTGGGCGTTTGACACTAGTCTTTATCATCAAAGCTTGATACACCGGTGACCCGGCAGCTCTGGTGTTGTGGCAACATTGAGATCCAATGCCCTATAGGACAGCGTCTCTCTCTCTCTCTGCCAGCAGCACCGGTTCAGCCTTAACCCACCTCACTTCAAAGCATCGAAGATCACAGACTCGAAAACATGAAACGTGAAACTTAGAACAAGCTCAAAGAATCTCGCTCTCTCTCTCTCACCTTTCAAATAGGTACCTTGGAGGTCTTTTTGGTATGGTGACACCTCTTTTGAGAGCACTTTAGCAGAAGGCTCGCTTGTTAGACTGGTCTGTGATGGAAAGATAACAGGTTTGATTCTGGCAAACATGACTGTACTGTTCCCAAGTTAAGAAAATAAACCTGCTTATTCCTGTTCTGGCTGGAACTTTATTTATCCAAGTTTTTGCTTTGGCTACTTCGGGAAGTACAAGCTTAAAACAAAACATCTGACACATGTCAATGATTGTATTGGCACATGGAGCTTTAGAGTTAGCAATTGTTTGTAGTTATGTTTCGGACTCACTGATAACTCTAAAAGGGGGAAATTATACTTGTTTTCTTACTTGCGGGTTTGACGAGAAGTTTGCAACCACTGTTGTGTGTGTTTAGCATAGAGCTAGCCACAGGAGGCTTAGCTTAGCATGAAGACTGGACAAGCCATTATGTACAGGAAGTTAGCCTTAATGCTGGTAATATTTCCTAGGTATCCATTGAGCTGTAGAGGTTATGGTAGTAATATTTTTAAACTTTGGTTTGGAGGAAGAGCTGTTTCTCTCTGCTTTCTGTCTCTAGGCTTAAGCTAGACTTAGCATCGAGGCACTTATCTCATCACATGTGAACGGGAATATTTTCCAACATGTTGAATTATTCTTCAGAGTATAACATTCACTCCCCTTTGTAGTTTTGTATTACTCCCAGGGCCGCCCCTGGACAACTTGGGGCCCCAAGCGACAGTGTGAGATGAGGCCCCCCCCCCCCAACCGACAGGAGTGAACACATTTTTTTGGAAACAAAGTAGGCTACTTTGCAAATATAATTCCTGTTTATTATTATTATTATTATCAACACAGTTACTTTTTTATACAGTGAGGTAAATGGTAAATGTGCATGTCGTTCAGTATGCGTTTACAGGTGAATACGTCTGCATTTCCTGCCAAATACTAGCCTCAAAAAGATTAAAATATAATTAATGCAAATAAACTACTTCTACTACTAATAATAGTAATAATCATAATCAATTCAATAATATAAATACTATATTATTTTATTATAATATAGTTGTAATATAGTCAAGACAAAACATGCTTATGACATGCTCAAAAACTGACATTTCTTAAATCTGTATTCAAATGTAGTTCCCTCTGTCAGCAATGTATCAACAACGACACACACATTCCTATCAGTATTTCTCTGTGTTGCGGTTGACATGATGATGTCTGTTAGGAGTAAAAGTTTACCTTGCCTTGCCTTGCCTTAAGGGGAGAGGCTGAGCATCACCATGAAATGTGCAAATTGACATAAAAATGAATAAAAGAGGAAAAAATGCTCCATGTTTTTTAAGCTGTAAACTTTAACTGTTATGTAAGCCAACTAGACTCTTCCTCCTGAAAATTAGCAGATAAAAGGCATCACATACTTGAATGAATGGTAAATAAAGAATGCTGGAAATAACTGCATCTCCATTAGCCTATATGCTCTGCAGAGACTGCCTTCTTCATGTCGTGAATTGCAGCTGATGTTTTTGGGCAATTGGCAATTTGACTTATACAACATTCGCAAGTTGTACATTTGACTCATACAATAACCCACCTTCGAGTGATGCTCTATAGTTTCTTCATGTTTTGTTTTTTTCCCCTCTTGCTTGCCCCGGACTGAAACTGTCTTTTCACCAACATCTCTTCACCTGCACTAGTGGCCGTATCAAAGCCGTGATTGGTCAGATGTCGATTCATTGTAACGGTGTCGGGTTACAGACGTGCTCCCCTTGTCACCTCTCACTCTCGCGTGTCAGCGGGGGGTGTGCGGAGAACCGTTCACAGCAGCTGAGGCCCTCTGGGCGGGGCCCCCTGCGCAAGGCGGGGCCCCCTGGGCAAAGCGGGGCCCCATGCAGCCTGCGTGATTGGCCTGTAGGGAGGGGCGGCCCTGATTACTCCCATACCAATTCCCGAAGAAAAGACCTGGTTTTCTAGCAGCTAAACGCTACATTTCCTTCACTAGCTAGTTGCTAATACTGTCTGTTTGCTGTTTGATGCTGGCAGGTGGCAAACACTTGGTTTATCAGAGCTTTACTGGTGAAAGCAAGGTTGATAAGAGGGTATAGGCAAACAAAAACAACTAGCGAAATAAGCAAAACAAGATCTGTTAAGCTGCAAGTTTGGTGACAATATTTTGTGGTTTGTCCCTAAAACTGGTACACTTAACAAAGACAGTAATTTGATCCATAGCTAAACATTGATTAATGCAACTTTTATTCCAAAAAGCAAACATAGCAGGTCGCCGTAATGTCTGTTACTCTAAACTGAACCATTGCATACATGTTTTTAGCAGAAATATAAAATGTAATTCCTTGTTACATAGTTAGTAGAAGGAAACTGAAGTGTTTTTAAATCTACGTCTCAAAAGCAAGAAAAAAGGTCAGAGTCTGATGTGCTGAATCATAGCTTTCTGTAGTTTAATTTTGATCAAACACCGTTCCAAGAAAAGCAAGGAGGAATTGGAGGGTCTAAAAACTGAAGTAATGAAACTGTACTTTCCCTAGAGACGTTTGGAACGGATTCAACGGGCATGTGTCCATCTCAATGTGTCTGACCCACTTAACAATAATTAGAGATCAGAAATAAGGAGCAATCGACAGACACCAAGCCTTGGCTTTTGGATAAGCAACACACTCCTTTCAAGTTACCGTACACAACACAAAGCACAAAGGGTTATATTGCACACCATGACATTAATAGGTAACTGACCATTTGCGTTGCCCTTTGACAAATCAATAATATATCTTCCTTATCACCCTAAGCGATATATATAAATCTATACCATGTGTATGTTTCTCACCAAATGCATTAGGTTTATCACTCTGGAGATAACGCTAACTCAGCTAATAACTTAATGGTCCCCACAACAGATTGGCCACGAAATGGGCGGAAACAAGTGAGCACACTTGTAACGTACACACACACACACACACTTAGAAGGAAAGCAAATACAGAGGAACCGTGTTTCTGTTTGATGAGAAACCCAAACAGCACAGAGAGAGATTTCCCCATCTTGTGTTTTCCCGGCCCCTCCTTCCCACCTTCATGTTTGGGGCACACCCTGGCCGTTTCCTGGGTATACACACACACACACACACACACACACACACACACACACACACACACACACACACACACACACACACACACACACACACACACACACACACACACACACACACACACACACACACACACACACACACACACACACACACACACACACACACACACACACACACACACACACACACACACACACACACACACACACACACACACACACACACACACACACACACACACACACACACACACACACACACACACACACACACACACACACACACACACACACACACACACACACACACACACACACACACACACACACACACACACAAGCTTTAGTTACCTCCTGTCCAGATTGTGTTCAACCTGATCCTTGTAAGTGATCTCTAATTATGCTCCTGAGCATGCAAGTTGGGACTGTTTCACTTCTGTGTGTTTGTGTGTGTCCGTGCATGCAGGGATTACGAGTGTGTGTGTGAGCGCTTTTTCCTGCCAGGCTAGAGAGAGTGAATCAGCAACAACCTGGCTTCAATCTGTGGTTTTCATTTAAATTGAAAAAAGACAAAGAGCTGGGGCGCTTTATTATTCAGCCAAAGTTTAATAAGCTGAACTTCAGGCCCGTCTGAAAGGCAAACAGCGAGGAACCAGACTGAAGACAGAACATGTACACAGAGGGTATTAAACACTGTCACATGCAGTCTTTAGGTTACAAAGAAACACAACGCTTCTTATTCATTTTCAGATCAACATGTTCCTGTTAGTGTTACTGTTTTTATGTCTGTTTCTATATAACATGAGTCTGGGGAGAAATTAGACTGCCACCTTAAATAAAATAGCTTGAATACTCAAATACTTTAACATTCAGCAGCTCATGTGGTTTTCATCAAATGTATTCTCTTTTTCTTTCCATTTCCGGAAGCATTTTTAGAGATGAGGACAACTGTGTCTAGTATAATGCAGTGATGTTGCAACAGGAAACAAAACAGATTATCGGATGCATAAGAACATAAAATAACGTAAAAGTGAAAGTGAAAGTCGAAAGTTCTTGACCTTGAAAATATAATACATGACCAAATAATCCCACAAAAGCTCAAAGGCCTTGTAAAAGAACTAACTACAAAAAAGTACTACATGTGGGCGTTTTTAAATATCGTACCCTTCTTAACTAAGGTCGTCAATATTAAATGGAAAGGGCACTGGGACTGTTATTAAACTTTAATTTTGAGTCATTCTTACGAAGATACCAATAAATCCAACAATGAATCAATGTCTGTTCATTGCTACACAAGCGTGTATTTGACAATGTGCCTCAACTGATAACTTGTCTTCATTGATGCAGACAGTCCTCACTACCAGTCCAGTCAGGTTTAACGACTCATGCTACACTTAACCCGACCACTTCAGTCGCACTCTTATGGTCACCTGAAGTGCCCTTTATGCTGGAGTGGTCAGCAAACAGCTGTGAGCACCCTCACCTCTTTACAGCCCTGATGACCCTCACAAGTAGATCAAACAGCTCTGTGAATGTGGCTGGTTATGTGAACATCCCATGTGGCTGGTTAAAGCACAAACTAGTCCAAATTATGTTTTAAAGGATTTCGTCATATAGAGCGGCAAAAACATTCCTTTTGTTTATTTTTGATTGTGCGGTATCCTAAATCATTGGGTTGGACAATGTGTAAGCCAGTTTGATCATTAAAGACTATATACAATTTAAAGAAAGTCTCCCCCAGCAATAAAACATAGTCCAAGGAAAATTAAAGAGGGGTTTTGGTACTAAAAGGTCTAACTTTGGAAAATACCCACTTGGTTTGGTTAGCTTTTCGAGCGTACATTAGATTTGGCTGAACCTTCGAAGGCATTTTTGCACTGAGTGAGGACTGAGTCGTGCAAGGAAAGAATAGTTCAGGGTCCGTTTGGAGAGGAGGAGTGATTACATTGACCACTGAAGGGGCAAATACACTTCAGATTAGGCAACGCAGACCACATCGACCACGGACTTGCATGCAGTTCTTCATTCCCTATCGTGGTTGTCTGCCTTTGGGTGTCGGCATGCACAGTCCTTGACACTGTTGACATTGAACAAATCTAAAGATCCGGAGAGTCCAAAAGGAGGAAGCCATCATTCAAGCTGTATTAACCCTTCCAATGTTATAGAACTATATTGGTGCATGAGAATGAATGCCACTAGAGCTTTCGTCTTCATACCTTCTGCACAATCCACAAATGGCCACCACAATACCTAAAACCTAATAACTTTTTGCACAAATTATATTCACTGTATTTATGGTGTGTGCAGCCAGAAAGAGAGAGTAGGTGCATTTAGAGAATTAGAGATATGAACATAATCATTTACAACTTGACCGTCATGAGGAGAGCAGGACAAACGTCGATGTCAGTATCTTAAGACCGTCCCCTTTCTCACACATGCAGTTCTTCTCATAAATTACAGTAAAATTGCGACTTGATTTCAATTGTATTCCTACCTTCCTGACATTCCTTTGTTTTCTTTTCCTATTATACATTCAAACTGAGAATATGTTCTGACAGGACATCGACTAACACCAAGTTTGTCTGTCATACGAGCTCCACAGGACATTCCTATGGGCTCAGACCATGCCTCTCCAAGCATATACTTTACTATGTAAAAATACACATTGACCAGCAGCCTGTGTGTATATGGCTGGAGACCACCAGCGCTCATTTTTGCATTTGGAGCATAAAATGTTTATAGAACTCCCTTTTCACACTCAAATGACTGAGTGTCATTTGAAGGCACAATCAAAGAAGATAACATGAAGGGCGTTGTGTCTCATTACCTTTAGATTACTGGGAAAGCTTACCCTTTAAACTGCCTCAATTGTAAACTGAATGCATCATTTTTTTCATCTCAATTCAGGAAGCACGCAGGAAAGCCAACTCGTGACTTTTTCCGGATATTCAAATTGTGATTCAAGCAAATGTGAAACATGAAAGAGAAAAGAATAGATGTTGTCTCTTGAAGTACAATGATAGACATTTTGCATGTAGGTACATTGTGGTATATGCTCTGTGACAAATGTGTACTCCCAAAAGTACAATACACAGTACACAGCAGCTCTCACGAGGGCACTAAGACCTATACAACATCCACAGGTACCCAGTTCGATTCATTTAGAAATGAACGGTTTAGTTAAATAACTAAAGCATTTGTCCCATAAAGGAGTCAGTAACTAGGCAGGACTTGACCGCACGGCTCGTACAGCTCATGGAACCTTTAATCGACCTTGTTTATCTTTGTGTGTTCTTGTTTATGTTGCGACAGGCCTTCCAGATGGCAAGAGAGTTCAATGCCAAGCAGCTTACAGTCCTACAATTTGACTAAATATTATTTTATGCAAGTACAAGTTGGAAGTTGCCCAGTTGTTTTTGTCTTCACTTTGGAAACCTTTTGGTAACACTTAAAGCTGCACATTTAACTTAAGGGGGAAACATAATGGAAAGAGGACATGTGAGAGAGTGAGAAATGAGGAGGAGAGGAACCCAGAGGAATGAAAGTAGGATGAATAGATGAGAAGAAAGGCCGGAGGTCAAACACCACCCGCCCTTTTTTCTCTTTTCCCACTCAATCCATCTCATTTTGAATTCTGTCTTTTGTAGTACTTTAACCCTTAACAGTTTTCTCTATCTCAAACCCATTTATGTATTTCTCGCATCTTCAAAGCATCAAATGCAAGAGAGTTTGAATTCCCTGCGGGCTCATCGGAGACACAGCAGCACAAAGAAGCACCTTACTTTGTGTTTAGTTATGGCCTCATATCTTCTGTCAGGTCCACTTAAAAGTCAGTGACCGCTTCTGATAGAGACGCAGGCCTGATCTCAACTGACGCTAAGGACCTTAAAATGTCACTCAGGATTTCACACCACAGCCGAACGACTGCAGAGGGGCCGAGAGCCGGAGCAGAGAGAGGGCAGAGGTGGGAGAGACGGAGAGAGAGGCGAACGATGGGATTGGAGACGGGAGGCGTTTTCCACTGAGCAACTTATCACTGGAATAACAAAGAGCAGCTCTGGCGTGGACAGATATTATATTGCAGATGTCTCGGACGAGAGCGAAAGACGAAGAGAACATTCCTTCTTCACTGTGTTGGCGCAGAACAAGCTCCCACCATCTCAACGCAGAATTTCAAACATCTCGACGCACGTCATGACTGGTAAAGACAGGAGTTTAAACTCGAGGTGTGACTTAATAGACTCCTGTGGCTTTCATTGCCTCACAAAACGCGGTTAAAGCAAACACACACACAGCTGGGAGGCTAATTAGTAACAAATGGCTTTTTTCTCATGATAAAGTAAACAATTAAACAACCGCCAAGCACGGCTTCATAAACCCAACCCTTATCTTCAGGTTGGGGTTATGAGAGGCTGGTGGAGTTTCTCTGTTTGTCATCGACACTGCAGACATCAGCGAGGAATGTGCAGCACAGTTTCATCTGACAGCACCGGTGTTTAGCCTCTGTGGGAAAAAATGTCCACCTGCAAACTTACACCCCCTATTTCCAGACCCTCACACCAAACCCTTGGGACACCACTGCGGATCTGGCTGCACTGCGCACACACCCTTGCCCTCCCTCGGAGTCTGACACACTAGCCTCATTCTCTGACCCCTTTGGATTGCAGCCCAGAGGAATCTGCATCCACTTCAGTCCCTTTCTGTGAAGTCCTGCAACGACACACACTTTTGTTGACACTAAAGCACCAGATTGGAAAACTATTGATTGCTTTTCCATATTAGACTACTCCAAAAAGGGACCCGACCCCCCACTCTGCACCCTGCAGCTCGTTGCACGGGGGGCAGATGTCCTCTCGGAGGACTGGGCTACCAGGGTGGGAGGAGGACGGAGGGGTCTATTGTCTCTGGCACCTCTAAACCAAAGAGTTTGCTCTAAGCAGTAATTATTCCCCCCTCCTCTTCACTCTTCTACTCTCCGCTATCCCCATTTGTTGCTACCCCCCCCCCCCCCCCAACTGCTGCCCTCAAGGTTCTAATTTGGGTCACAGGCTTTAGAATGGCATCTCAACACTCAGTCAAACCTACACCAGCAAGGGGCAACTGACACATGCACTGACAGAGAAATTAGTCTCTGAAAGGCTATTTTATTGTTTATTTGTCAACGTGCCACACACATTAGATGCTTTTTGTCACATGTAACTAGATTCCTGAAATGCATGCATTTAAATGACATCTGCAAGTACCAACTAAGTACTTTTTAAACCACCAGGATTGTGAAAGAACAGCAGAAATCAGTGTGCACCTTCCTCTCGGCATCATTAAGAATCTGCCCCGCGAGAAAGCAAACATGCTTCATTCAACACAAGGGGTGAGAAAACCACCAGAAGACGCTGTTCATACAACTGTACTGCAGAGGGACGGACGCTGCAAAGACACTTCACACAGCGCTGTCAGATGAGGGAAGAAATATCACACACAACGCACAAAAGAGCCACTAAGGCAAACAGCCAAACCATCAATGGCCAGTAACCGGACCTTGTGTTTATAAGTTACTGTCTGTAGTTTGACCAGATGTCACTGGAAAGATCCACTTTCTTATGCCAATGCCACATATGATGTCTTATTTTCATCATCATTAGCTGCTTCCTTATTAGACCAAAGATAAAAGTGAAAGAATATGTCATTCTACATTAATTGTATTCGGTTTATAGACGTGCAAAACCTTGGACTGCAAAATCTCGTCCCACCACATCAAAGAATCTCTCCACCTCCGGAGAAAAATCATGCTGGGAAACATCTTTGAGCATATCTGGAGAAAAGGAAAACTGCTTACCGGTAGGCATTGTTGATTGGTCCCAATTCAACAGTGTGAATTACTTTTTTAAACTGAGGTGAAGGTTTAAGGACAAAAAGGTTTCCCACGTAGGTCACATATCCAGAGTATTCCAATCAGTATTCCCAACACAAGTTTGAAAAAAGTTCCCTTAGATTTCCAAAGTCATTTTGAATCCTTCTTTCCTTGGAGCAAACGTGCAGTCTGCTCCTCAAAAGTATACACAGGAGCATACACTCACTTTTTGTGCTGGACACACACACTCCAACACACTCCTCTGGCTGATGGCTATTCTTTCTCTCACTTTAGTTTGCTACGGATCTCCTCCGTCTGAACGCCTCTCTCCCTCCCTCTCTCTCTCTCCTGTGGCAACACATCCACTGCCTGCATTTGTGCGTCTAAAAGTGTTCATGTGTGTGTTTGCAAGGGAGTGTGTGTGTGTGTGTTTCAGAGTGAATGGCCTCTGCTCTCTGCTGCTCCCTCCCTGCTGGGTATTCCCCTCCCCTTGACTCCTCCTCCCTCTCTCCCACAGCAAATTACAAGGAGCTGGGAGTTCTTCCTCTCCTTTTTTCCTATCTTTCCTTCCCTTCTTTTATCTTTTCCTCCTCCATTTCTGCCTCTTCCTCTCTCTTTCCAAATTAAAACTTTTTTACACCATTTGTGTGTGTGCGTCTGCTGCACGCTCAGCAGGCAGCTGAACTGCTGCTGTTATCGTACGGCTCCAGAGATCACACACATACACACACTTTACAAGGAGGAGAGGGGGGGGGGGGGGGGCTACGGCTGATCAATAGGGCTGGGAGCCAGCTCAAACAAAAGCTCCTCGTCCGCTGCGAGACACTGCACCGCTCATTGTGTCCCAGATCAGAGAATGGCTGGTCCGAAAGAGTGCACACAATGTCAGAAGTGGGATTCAAGATGTACCATCGGTGGAAATGGAAACAGATAAACTAACATAGTGGTTCCTTTTCAGCTTGTAAACCCTTCAATTATTATTTTATTATTTTTCAATTCATTCAGCTTTGTTGTCCCTCACTAATTTGGCCAGTGAAGCCGATTGGGATCCTTCTCTTAGGACCTTTCAGATTCATCTTGGGACCCCCTATGGGTGTTGTGATCCCCATGTTAGGAACCTCTGCTCTGAAGGTGTATGATTTATGAAAGCAGTTATAGTTCAGGTCTCGTGTCCCATAAGGAAGACACACGGGAGACAATGGGCCCTCAGTCTCACACACTAAAGTAAATGTCGACTATTTGTCGTCCCCATTTAAAAGACAGGGACTGGTCCCAGCAGCATGGGGTCCTGCTGACACCACCCCCTTCTCCTCAGCAATACAATAATAGAGACCCCCTGGACTACACACACACACACACACACACACACACACACACACACACACACACACACACACACACACACACACACACACACACACACACACACACACACACACACACACACACACACACACACACACACACACACACACACACACACACACACACACACACACACACACACACACACACACACACACACACACACACACACACACACACACACACACACACGACCCCTCTCTCTAATGGTCTGAGGGTCCGTTGACCCACGAAGCCCCTAAAGCTCCACTCCCAATCCAAATACCATCCACCTCCCCCTGCCATCTCCAACACTGACATGCACACACACACCTCACACACACACACACACACACACCCCCCCCCCCCCCCATCCATAATGAGCACCTCTAGCTTGGCAAACACAGAGGCAGCGTCTAAACTCCTGGGCTCAGCCAAGCACGACCTGTTGATGACAGAAACCTACAGCAGCAGTCCGGCTTATCTGATGCCCCCCCGTATGCCTCCCTGCTGGAGATCGACCTGAGAAACAATACTGTTCCTCTTTCACTGGATATTATAATCACTCCACGAGCTGTGCAACACATGTAGACACGGTGTTTTAAAGACAAAGGGGATGAAAAGGGAGACAGTGAGGCTTAGGAGTTTGATATCTACGCTGTAGATTCGATACAGCAGAGACAAAGATTGATTGAAAATGAAAGATTGTAGCAACTTATGGTAAGCGCTCCAAACATTAATTTTCATTGTCGATATAATCCGCTGATACCTTTTTTATGACACTGGCTTTGGCAAGATGATGCATGTCGCAATTTCCCAGAGCCCAAGGTCAAGCCTTCCTTGGTTTTGGCTGGGTGTCTTAAAAATATGTTTATTAAAATGGGCTGATTCACCTTCCTTTCAAGAGTTAGATGGTAGGAGGTTAGCCTAGCTTAGCATAAAGACTTGAAACAGGTGGAAAAAGCTAGCCTACCTCTTTCCAATTTTAAAATATCTGCCAACCATTCTCTCTTTAACTCACATTGTATCTCATTTGTTTGAACCGCACACAACCGAATGTAAAAATAACAATGCTACTGAGTTGCATTGTGGGAAATGTAGGATCCACTGTTTTTTAAGCTTGATCCACTTTAGGGACAAACATGAATGAAATCTCCACCTCTACAGCCTCAATTTGAAAACTTGTTTTAATCTGAAAATCCCCCTAGTGCCTCAAATGCTCCATACCTAACTCCTTCTCAACAGCACTGCCCTCATTCGGCTTTGTTCCAAAGAAATGTCCCCTTCAAATCTCATCCCTCCTCACTCTGAGAGCATTACCAAACAGACCTCCCTCCCTTTCAGGGCTCACAACAAGCTACACTGAGAAAAACACCCTCCATGCACACAGAGTCAGAATTGATGGTTTGGGAGTTTGCGATGTTGCCAAGATGATCGGGAGCCATAGCGGTTGTGGTGGTTACTAGGACGACAGCGAGGCATTCATCTCCAAGGCAGAGTGGCAAGTGGAGAGAGAGAGAGAGAGAGGGGGAGATGGCGGGAGAAAATGCTTATTGTCAATAAACCACTCCATTCCTCAAAACACTCGGGCAGTGCAAACAGTGAGGCGGGGCACAGGGTTCATACATACTCTATTCAACTTGTACTGGTGCACACACACACTATCATGTGTTTTCAAACAGCATTGTAAACTCAGACTTAAAAGACCAGAGGCTCTTGATAATGTTTAAGTGTGTGTGTTTCATCAGAAATAAAAACTGTCCCCATCCACTTAAGCATGTCCGGAGGAGGCCTGAAGGCAGAGGACTTATTTGACGGTAGTTATTTTGGTGGGTATTGTGTGTGTGTGTGTGTGTGTGTGTGTGTGTGTGTGTGTGTGTGTGTGTGTGTGTGTGTGTGTGTGTGTGTGTGTGTGTGTGTGTGTGTGTGTGTGTTTGAGATCAGGTCCAATCTCTTACTCAGACGGCCTGACAGCTTCTTCATTTTCTCAGCTGTCCACGGTTTAAAGTGAAGGCTGTTTCCGTGGTAACGTATACAGCGCTTTGGAGGACTGAAGTGAGAGAAGAAGAGGGAAATACATTCAGACTGAGGGAGGCTGTGACTAATGACAGGAGTTTGTGGATGGAGGGGTCATTCATATACAGTTTCCTCCTCCCTCTGTGACCCTGTCTGTCTTTGTCACCGGCGAGATGGATCATCTGCAGACACACTCTCTTTCTCTCTCTCTCAAGCACACACACAGATTCTTAAAGTGTCACAACTCTTAAAGCTTTTGTTCGTGCCGCCTGAGCTCTTCATTAACCCCTTAACACTCAGTTTAGTCCCCCTTGTTCGCCCCTTAAGGAACTTTAAGGTTGGAAGATCTTTCCTAAGTGTCTGATAGTATTACATGTTCCATGTGCAAGTCTTTCAAAGGGAATTGAAACATATATATATCCACCTATTGGCAGGACAACATCAGTACCTGGACCTTTCTATTGTGGTCATGCGTAAAAGAACACCGAGTGAAGTCAAAAATGATTGAAGACATAATTGGGAACTGTTCGGATGGAGGGAGGCCCTTTCAAAAACAATTGGAAGGTAATTGGGCGACACATCTGTCAATCAATCTCCTGTCAATGCCAGTCAGTAGAAGAGTAATTACATCTTTTAATTGACAAAAGCCATCTGTACAGTTTATTTTTCTTACCGTAAAGGAATGCTTTTTAGTTCTGTTATAACTTAAGGATCCCCAATTTCAGTTTTGACAGTCGCATCTGCATGCTGCGTCACACACACCTAAACCACGGCTGTAGCTGCCAGTGGCTCCTCACGGGATGCTAATATGTTTACACCACTGTGGTTCAAACACAAGCGCATTACTTAAAGATTGAAAGGTGGATTTTTGTTGGATCTCATAATCCTGTGATCCTTGTTGTATATGACATCATTCAAGGATAAAAAGTAATCTGACATTTTGAGAAATACAATTAATCCCTTTGCAGCAAAGAAAAATACTAGCTGAAATGAAAAGATCAATACCCTAATACTGTTATATATGAAGCTACAGCCAGCAGCTGTTGACGACGTCACTTTCAAAAAGTAACATTTGAGGTGTAAGAGGTTTGTATCCCCATGTTTAGTGGCACCTCTGATTTCAGACTTCCTGTTGAGCTCATTATAGAAAGCAATCTAGGTTGTCCAGCTAGTGTTGCATTGCAGCACACTTAACAGCCCATTTGTCTGATTCAATCATCAGAGTCTATGAATCAGGAGCCCGATTTTAGCCAACAACAACCAGTGAGAAACTATTAACATGTTCTGTGCCATGGTTATTTTCATTGGTGTAAAATCTACAATCCTGATTCACTCTGTAATATCCTGCATTTTCCCTATCCCAGATATATGAGTTTCCCAGATTCCTGGATGGTATTCCCTCGAGCTGCAGCAGTCTCCGATCAGTGCCAGGACAAGTCCAGGAATTTCTGACTCTTGTCGGCCAAAAACTGACCAAATCACTGGTTTCAGCTTCTATAAGAAAAGGAATTCCTCAAAATGTGTCCGGAGGAACAGCCATGAAAACAAGGAGCGTCTTCGCCATTCCAGCAGACTAAACAACAGCGACACAGGAATAACTACAGCTGCTACGTCAACAACAACAAGGTCAACAGCCGCAGCTAATGATAGAGCAGGGTGGCACCACGGCCATAGCAGAACCCAGAGAAAAGTATTTACGACGGGAGATAATGCCAGTATTCAACTATGCAGCGGGTTGATATTCACATTAACAGATCCAGATAAATGACGAAAAGGAAAATGACCGGGACGAGGAGAGGAGAAAAACAGGTGGTTTACAGGAACCATAACTTTCTATACTATAATAAGATAATAGTTTTTGGCTGTGGGGATTGAAGATGTATTTACACTTCAACACTTCATGAAGCAATACATTGTTGATGTGTTCTATCTTTTTTTATATTGTATTGTTTTTGAGTATCGTATTTCGCAAAGTTATATTTTTTGTTCTAAGATATAAGAAGAGTTGAGTGTGACTGAAAAGAAAGTGCTTCATTTATTCCTGGTTACGTGTGTGTGTGTGTGTGTGTGTGTGTGTGTGTGTGTGTGTGTGTGTGTGTGTGTGTGTGTGTGTGTGTGTGTGTGTGTGTGTGTGTGTGTGTCTACGTCTGTTTCCGGTTATTTTTATTGTTAAATTCAGTTCCTGACGAACGCCAAAAAAGACCGAGATTATGGAATTAAACCAATAAATAAAAGCAAGGATAATTGTGTGTTATTGGTGAGTAAATAACAGTGTGTTATTTTTGAAAAGAATAATAAATTAGAAGGAAAAAAAGATTTTAAAAATACGAGGCTCTGAGCCCCGTGTATTTTCCTCACAGACGTAAGGTAATCTTCGTCATAACTAGCAAACTAAACATCATGTACATGTACTGGACAAATAATCAGAAATAAAAACTCATTACTCGCATACAATGACATCAAAACGCATTTTAATGGCCAAATGAACCTTAAAATAGGCATTTTCACCGAGAATAACACGAAGGACAGCCATTGTTGTTGATCACGTGGTCTGGGAGCTGTTGCAGCGTCCATAGCAACCACCTTAGCAACCATGAATGTGTACACATTCATGAAGTAATCTTCGTCATAACTAGCAAACTAAACATCATGTACATGTACTGCACAAATAATCAGAAATAAAAACTCATTACTCGCATAAAATGAGATCAAAACGCATTTTAATGGCCAAATGAACCTTAAAATAGGCATTATGAAGGTCTATGGGACGCCCTGCCCGTAGAAGCCTGACGGGCAAGGGGTCCGCTGTGTCCGCAATGAAGGTCTATGGGATGCCCTGCCCGTAGAAAATGACGGGAAAGGGGTACCCTGTACGTAATATAGCGACGGGGAGGGGCCCTGACCGTCCGTCAATAGGTGACGGGATGGGAGTGAGAACGTGTGTGTGTGTGTGTGTGTGTGTGTGTGTGTGTGTGTGTGTGTGTGTGTGTGTGTGTGTGTGTGTGTGTGTGTGTGTGTGTGTGTGTGTGTGTGTGTGTGTGTGTGTGTGTGTGTGTGTGTGTGTGTGTGTGTGTGTGTGTGTGTGTGCGCACAGAGCTATTGTGTGCTCAGTGAGTATGTGAGCATGTGTGGCGGATATACGGAGGAAGCTGTGTTTGGCCTCAGATTAAAATGCAGGACGAGGGTCCCGCTCCAGGAAAGGAGACCAGCAGAGCCCAGACATAGGGACTTTTGTCCCATTAGGGAAACACATGACACCATCTAAAATAATAAAGTACACATATGGTACTTAAACTATAGTGACAAACTACAATACAAATATTTAAGATGCACACTCATTTCATGGTCTTCTTAAGAGCAAAACAAAACATGATATAGTAATTTTCATCATTAAAAGTAAACTGTCATGTATAAAAACAGTTAGAATATATATCAATGAATGTTACTTACCACTAAATGTGAGGCCTTATCATCAGGTAATTATGGAAATTAATAATCTCAGACTATTTTACAGTTATAAACAAACGAAGATGATCCAAATGCAAGCCTCTGATACAAGGAAAACTTCCGACCACAAATATATGAAGTCTCATCTGACATGCCACCAGCATTAACAAACCAGAAACACAGTAAAAGTCAGTTTACCAACAATGATGCTACAAAACCATACATCTCAGTTTTTTAAAAAGATTTATGGCATGACAACAAATGGGTCCATCCCATTTTGTCTATAAATCAGTGTCCCTCAGAAGCTGGGTGCTCCAGTTAAAGCTCCCAGAATGAGGACACACCACAAAGGACATCACACGTGCACATACACACACACAACCAAGACACACGCACCACACTAAATGTTTCAGGTAAAATCTGAAGAGTAAGAGTTATGTTAAATCCAATGTTCATCGTCACACTTTCCCTATGGAGATACGGCCGTTCTTCTAACACTTAAGCTATTTCTTAAGTATTTTTTTCCGAGTTACAGTAGAACTGCACTCAGAAATACACATAGGTGAAAGTATTACTATTTCTCTACCCGGCATCCACTAAGCTTACATCCAAACAGGTAGCCACAGTCTGACATGGCTCCGTATCACAAAAGTGGGCAAAGGTGCCATTAGAGTCGTGCTAAATTTAGACTCTGGACCGAGTAATTGGAGGTCAGACTGGGTTTGTTGGAATCCACCTCTGTAATTATGATTAAATAAAAAGCTGGGCTGTTAAGAAAGGACTCCAACTCTGCACTGTCATCAGAGCCTGTTGGGAGAACTATTTACAGTCAATTAAACCAGAAACTGAGGCCAGTTTACAGCGCCACACAAAGACAATGACAGCTCACCTCAGAGAGACCATTCCCACGATTATCCTTTCCTCAGCCGCTGGTATCCCAGTATCCTGTCATAGGTTAGATCCATGTCCAGGCATGCGAAAAGTTTCACACTACATGTATAGTCTTAAAAAAGCCTCACAGAGGAAGGTGCGGGGCTCGTGTCAAAGCGGCCCGGTCCGTGGTCCACCCCTCTATGAGGTCAGTTCAGATAAAGAGAGACACTGAGAGGAAAGAGGGAGAGAGAGAGACGGGGGAACAGATGGAAGCAAAAACGCAACTGACTGCCCACTGCGAGGGGAGGGGGAGAGAGAGAAGAGCTCGCACATCCAAGCAGCCAACTTCCTGACCAATTACTGCAGCAAGACTAGTCTCTCTGCCTCTATCAAACCGGGCCCTTGCTCCCTCCTCTCTCTCTCTCTCTGTGGTGTGGGATCCCCGCAAGAACTGGAGAGCGTCCAGCGCTGCAGGCGACAAGTGACAGAAAAAAGCGAGGGCAAGCTGTTGAAACTGTCACTAGAAGGGTCGTAATCAAGAATTTATGTGAGGTAATGGTGATTAGCAGCAGACGGGTGTGGGCGGGTGGGTGAGACAGAAAGCTGCATGTAGAAGAGGAGAGGAAAAGAGGGCAGAGCAAGGACAAGATGTCTCATGCTAACCCCAAAAATAACCAAAAGTGGGGCACACTGCATCAGTTTAGAAACTCTAGTTCTGCAACTTTCATGACTTTGACTTCCCAGTGTCTGGTTGAATAGACAACCCAAAAATCCACCACTGGTGCAACCTGCTGTAAGCTGGTCTATGAGCACATACTGAAAATATCCAAGCCAGTGGTCATTGTGTGTGTGAGTAATTTGGTCATTGTTCTGCATCCTAACTGAGCAGGACAGAGGAAAGTCCCCTCTCTCAGAGCCAGTGGCTGTTGTTCCTGCCTCCTAGCAAGGCTTCCTGAGATTGATAAAGCAGCTCCTAACTCTGTCAGCCCACACACTTTCTCACTTCCATGTTTTCATGCAAGTTTTTCCAAGGAATAACAAATTGCACGTGGTTACAGTGCAAACAACATTGAACTTAGGTAAGAAAACAACCTAAATTCACTTCACTATATCACTCAAAAACGAAATAAATGACATAGATCTTCATTAATTCAAACATGAGGTGTGCACATACACAATAGGTCTTGCATTGACTTCTAGCATACGTCAATCAACTTGAGGAACTTTTGTAACCCCGCTGTCTGTGACCTGGTGACCAGTGACCATACAGTACAAACAGAGCTGATGTGGGTCAGCGACTTGCTGCAATTATCCCAGCCTGGATAAACACACACACACAGTGCCGAGCCTTTGTAACCAAACACTACACCTTGCACTTTAAAACACACAGGGACAATTACAGACCATATCACCGTGTCGGAGGGAAAACAAGCCGAGAGCCCGCTGAGAGCTGGCCCTTCTTACCGTGGCTTTTATTCTGCTTCGAGGACAAGACGGGTGGAGTTTAGTAAAAGTGCCAGGTAGCTGTCAAACAAAGGAAATTATAGTAAATAGATTTTTCAACGGTTTCCTGAGATTGTTCTCAAATCTGATCGTATACCATAAGACAAAACTTTTTTGCTGAGGTATTCCTTTAAGTCTTGATTATTCTGAGACTGATTTACACACAGTAAGATAATGATAACTTGATGAACAGCATATAGGAAGATGTTGCAGTCTGGACACAATTAAAACTGGATATGAACACTATTCTAGACACATTTAAAGGTGACCTATCATGCAAAATGCTCTTTTGTACATCTTTTATACATGAATATGTGTCCCCGGTGTGTCAGGGAACTCACCAAGTGTCAGAAAACACAACCCTCTCTCTTTTCCTCCATACCCAAATCTCTAAAAACGGGGCTGCAACGGAGTTGATTATTATTTGAATTTTTTTGACGTCAGAAAAGGGGTGCTGAGAGACCGCTCGAACGCACTGGAGACGCTGTAGTACATATGCCAGGCCTGTAAGTGGCGCTGTATTCTGCCACAAAAGCAGCGAAGAAGACTTCCCGCGCATGGTTGCCATGGTTGCCCTTCTGTTTATTCTCCGCTGTGGACGCTCAGGCTCTTTTTCTCCCTCCCCGAGGCAAGCGTTTGCTCTTGCTGCTGTAATTCTCTCCGGTAGTCCACCAGCAGATCACAAACACCCACCTCTCCGCCTCTTCCAAGGGACGAGGGGACCGTGCAGCAGAGTTTCAGTTAGATTTTTGTTCGCCGGTCAACATGTCCGTTAAAGTTGAAATCTTCCAGACAAAATTAGAAAAGTGCCGGTCAAAGGTCTTCTTTGTTATTTATTGAGCTTTAAAACAAATTGATAACGACTCGATATAATCATATAAGAATAAAACGCGGAGGACGGAGCCTCTCTTTTCCTCCCCCTCTTCTGAGAGCCCAGCAGCTGATCTCTGAGCACGCTCCCCTCTCCTGCAGGGGGGCGTGGTCAGCTGCAGCTCATTTGCATTAAAGCTACGTCACAAAATCAGTCCTTGCAAAAACAGGGCTGGAAAAGAGCAATTAGAGTGAAATGAGGCATGGCTCAAATGCATGATCTGTTTGGTATTTTGAAAAAAAAACTTCACAGACATATTTTGTATAGGTATGGCCCTACAATATATTTTTCAAATATAACATGATAGGTCCACTTTAAGGTCAGTACTTTTAAAAATGTTCAAGTGGCAGTCAAGTGGCATTGGGTCAGTAATAATGACCCTTGACGACCATGTTTCACTATTCTCTGACTAATCTATGAGTCAATTAAATGAGAAAATAATATGAACCTTGATTGCTAATGATTTTGTTAGTTTCAGTCTTACAAAATCCAACTACAATGTAGTCATACGTTAAATTCAACAGTGTGATTATTAAGAGGAAACCGGTCATTTCCTCATTCCAGATAAGCGGGAGTTTCCTCCCCACAGATGAACATGAAAAGTAAATTTAGAGTAGAATGATGAGATGGAAAAATGAACAAGGTCAATTTATTTTTGTATGAAGCTTCTGTTGATGACACCATGGCATCATTGGAGTGATAACAGACATGTTTTAGCAACAGGATATCATGGGAAATTAGAGAGAAAGGAGCAACCCAACTAAGAGCAGAAGGAACTCCGCCCCCCCCCCCCCCCTTCTTCCTCACTACCGTTTCCTGCCTGTTTTCAGCTACGTGTTTACAGACTCAAACAGGAAGTGACATCATTAGCCAGGTGAATCACACTCATGTGATTGCTTCGTCATTCCAGCGTCACCAAATATCTCGCTTTGATCGCCTCCACCCAAGGTTTCCGTGTGGCATTAGATTGACAACACAGGAAATGTGCAACTTATTTCAAGTTTGTTTATTCTCTTTGCTTTTCTGATGTCATTACGGTTCAACTCATACTGCTAATCGATCACTCATAACACGACCCATTGAAAAAGTGTTCCACTATACCCTTATCAACCGAGGATTAACTGGTGACATTACATCCACAACTCTAAAGCTTCCACCTTCACCTGCTTCACATACATTTTTATATTAGGAGAAAGAAAGAGAAACGAATATATTTGAATTTTTGTGAATGGAAACAAAGTATTTTTCATTTCAAACACACGTCTCACCCACAATATTGCTCCCACCCGCACCCAACGATCAAATTATGTTGTATATCATGGGAAATAAGAAAGAATTGGGTACTTCCTACACCGAGCTAACACTTCCTAGGAAAGAAATTGATTTAAACCCTCAATCATTTAGTTGACAGCAAACACGTTGTACCCCATATTGTCACAAAGCGAAACAGAGATTAGAAACAGTGATGTAATTACTAAATCTCAAATTGTAATCTCTTTAAATGCTTGTTCCTGAAATAAGTTATAAATAAATTGACTTTTGACAAAGCTGTGTTTTTGACAAAGCTGTGTTACGGTGTGTGAAAGCCTCGACATCAGCACCATCTTGAATGAGTCATCACTACTTCATGTAGGCAGCTCTGAAACCCAAACACACTTATATTAGAATAATGTTTCTTCGCGTGGTATTTAAAAGGGGTAACTGATACCTCCACCACTGCTATGAATATGAAGGGGGTATCTCAGTGAGTGCATGTGGTTGGCATTAAGATTAAAAGCTCTACATTATAGTTAGAAACAGAGAAGAGGCCACAACTCAACCGCTGGGCTGCCGTTGGAAGCAGGAGCCAAAACACATTATTGCTCAGACTAAGATAAAGTGAAGTGCTGATGTGTGTGTGTGTGTTTGTCTGTGTGTGCGCCTGCATGTCTGCTTATGTGGGTTTGAGTGGGATAAAGAGACAGGAGTGTGTGTTGGCAGGTTCCCTTTGACCTGTGGAGGCTTTATTTTCTCTCATATTTATATTGGACTAATGCTCTGCCTTTCCCATGCCAGTGAAAACCCTGGAAGCTGAGCCCTCTCCCGTCTTTAGGGAACCTAAGATGTCACTGCACACAAAAGGAGCCGTGAAAGCCGTCCAACTCAAGCAGGGACTATTATTTACAGTACCAAAAGAAAATCGCTGTTCTCCCGACAGTTACCCCCACCCTCCGAGCGTCAGACGTCTGTCTCCTTGTAATGCTTCCCCTATTTTGCCTTTTTCCAATCCCTTCCTTTCATTAATCTAACTTTCTTTCCTTTACAGCTCTACTTTCCTCCAATGGTCTCTCTCTCTCCCTCTCTTTCTAACCCCCACCATAATAAAGTAAATAGTGGGTTTTGTAACAAGTAAGCCCAAAATTAGGAGTAAGCCCCAAATTGTGGCTTTGCCGATCTTCATTGAGCCATTCGAAACAGGCAGAAAAATCCACTCTGATCATATAAGTCCCTCCGAGAGGAGAAACTCCATTTGTTAAAGCTTTACACAACAGCCTCATTATTTCTTCTGTCAGGGGAATTCATATTTGCACACAAAAACATGGTCTTAAAACCTTAACAAAGTAAAGATGTGGACATGATACAGCACAGATGTGGCTGTAAACGGGCAGATTAGGCTGATTAAAAACTACAAAGGTAATCTCTTCTATCTGAAAGTTTCCATAGAGTAACAATGCAGGTGTTGCATGCATTGGATTTGCCTTAGCCAGAAATCTAAAGCAAATGTTGCATTGTCCGTAAAATCTTTGAAGTTTGTTATGAATACATATTATTAATGAATCAAATGTACAAGTACATTTGTGTTGAAAGATGACAATTGATATAATACGTCTTGGCCTAATTAACACAGTTTCTAGGGCTGCTCGATTATGGCAAAAATCATAATCTCGATTATTTGGGTCAATAATTGTAATTGCGATTATTAAATGCGATTATTCATTGACTTTGAAAACATCCATTTATTGAAAAAAAAAAAAATGTGAACAGTATGTTTTTAACAGTTGATTACCCTGAACTTTAAGTATAATTCAACTGAAAACCCCCCAAAAAAAAAAGTATTAAAAAAAAAAAGTAATAATAATAATTAAAAAAATCATCGTTTTATTTCGATTACGTTGTTTTCGTAATCGTTGCAAGCCATAATCGTAATCGCGATTAAAATCCCTAACAGTTTCACAGATGAAGCTTTGTTTATTCATGTAGAGATGAAACCTGTGGAGTGAGATTCATTTCAGGTATCAGCATAACAGGTTTTTAATAGTCGCTTAGCAACGTGCTCCGTGAGCCAGGGTTTCTTTCCAGAATCAGCTGCCTCTCGATTACAGGCTACTGTATACACAGAAGTCCAAACTGTGGCCCAGCTGACAGGGAGAAGGATGAGGTCACATGCTGTAATAACAGCTGGACAAGGCTAGGAATATGTCTAAAGTACATCTAAATAAAGTTGTTACTGCGAAACTGGAAAAAGTTCATAGTGGTTACGGTAAATACAGATGTTAGTGACGGACAGGTCTTAACTCGACCCAGATGTGACGAAGAGGAAGAAGGGCCCCATAAACACTTCAACAGACACCCTGGTAGCACTTTCTACAAAATAGAGATAATGTGCATTCACACAGTATGACCTAACTTGCTGAACAATATGGAGGTAAACAACACTGAGATGTTTGAGCATCATAACTGTTAATCGAGACACTCTTAAAGAACTATACTAATGTGGGGTTGTTTTTTGTATTTGAAAAGGAAGGGAGGGCACACAGAACATTTGAAGCACAATTAGTGCACAACTGACCACATGTCAGTGGTTTACAATTAAAGTGGCACCTTTGTTTACTTTCATAACATGTCATCACAATGTAACACTCGCGGTTCTATTGGCTAGCGCTCCAATACATTGTACGTGATAGTCTAAGGGGCGGTACATCTCTAAGCGGTTGACCAATCACAACAGAGTCGGCCAGCTAACCAATCAGAGCAGACTGGGCTGCAGTACAGGCAGTATGAGAAAATACAAATATATAAATCTGAAAATCTGCACATGTCCTTCTTTAAATGTAAGAAGACACACGCATTGGCTTCAGCTGATATTTAAATGCATTTATCTTAACTATCCCCCTTATTTAAAGCAGTATTTCGTACCCTACTCGTCAAATCATCAAGTTAGACATTCTGTTTTTTATTTCTGTCCCCTCTGCAAAAAAATGTATTGGCAGAAGAGCGTTCATTTTCAAAGCCCCAACAGACTGGAATACTTTACCTGCTGCTATTAGATCTCTTGCATCATTGGGTATGTTTAAAAATGCATTGTTATCTCACTTTCAACTGGTCTGTACTTGTTATTAATGAAACTGATATTGATGAAACTGATTTGCTCGACTGTCTCTCAAATTGTAATGATTGTATGCATTGCTTGAATTGTACTTAACAGACTGTATGTGGTTTGTCTTGTGTGTCATGTTTTGCATTTTGTCTTTTTGTTTATGTATGTCTGTAAGTTGTTGCTATTGTCGGGACCCCCTTGAAAACGAGATGGTGCATCTCAAGTGGTTTATCCCAATGAATAAAAATGTCTATATATAAAGGCAAGAACAACAACAACAACTTTTAATCATTGGTCAATCAATTTGTCCACAAAATGACATTCCTTAGATCTTCATCAAGTAAATCTTTGAAGGACCGAAAAATTATTATTTTGTAACATTATTATTATATTAGTGGCATGAAATGACATTAACACCATTTGTCGCAATCATTTCTGGGAGTGAATATTCTATCAAAAGTTAGTTACTGCCAGGCTAAATAAACTGCGGTATTACAGTGGCTGCTGGGGTCATGGGGATGTTATCCTGAGGTCAGAAACAGCAGCTGAAGCTAATCTACAACTGTTCTCTTTGAGCTGACACAGTTGTCATTGATACGTTTGTGATGGACTTAAAGCTAAGACTGATCGGCATCATTACTCAACATATGTGAAAGATCTTTGAAAAGTCCCACCGGCCCACGTTTCACATTTATAAACGGAGCCTGAGATACTGACATATTTTTCTCTCCACTGTAACTCTACCTCTCTTTATCTCGCCCCCTGTCTTTCTGTTGTTATCCGTCTTTAGGTTCTCCGCAGTGTTCCCCTCCTGTATTATGTTTCAGCTGAAGTGTGCGGCTAATATAGGCCATCAATGACTTTAGTGACAACACCCAAACCGGACCCCAGCCTGACACACACACAGATTCACACACATCCCTATGGATCTTTATCACTCAGGATATAGGATGAGAGAGAGAAGGTGGTTTAAAATGAAAAACATCCAAGTCTGCAATATTTTAGCTTAATATACTCAACTACGATGGATATTTACAACAAAAACCCGCAACTAAATATACTTAACTGTACTTAAAACTATAAGGCTTAACAATGACCTTTCTATATATTATGGATTATACTTGAAATGAGGGCTTCAACTGAATATTTTCATTTCTGGATAGTTTTTTATTTAATCCATAAATCATTAAGACTTTAAAATTACCCATCAGAAGGTCTCAGAGCTAGAGGAAACTTGTAGTTGATATTGCCTGACCCACCGCACAAAGCCCAGATATACAGTAGATCATTTACAATTAAATAAAATAGACTAAATAGGCCATATTTAGCAGTTTAGCTTGATATATTACTTAATAATTTATTAAAACTAAATGGCTTTGATTAATTAACTGTTCATTCATATTCTTTAAATGAACTATCTAATACTTACTTATCCTGTCTTGAATTGTTTTGATTTGACATGTTTGCAGTGATCGTTAAATCACATTTCACATAGCGGTCAGCCAGTCATGTAATCCATTGTAAAGCACACAGTGGACCTTAAAAAACAGTTTAAGGAAAAGGGATGGAGGAAGGAAAGAAAGGCTGTTTGAACATGTGTGTATACTTGTGTGATGTGCGCTGATGAGAATGGACGGCCCGGCTCTATATGTGGGCTCGATACACAAGAGCCGAGGAGAGATCTGGATGGGGGAGGGGTTTTATTTTAAGCATTGCTCCCCTGCGCACTTATCACCAAGATGTGAGTTAGAGACAAGTTTCGGTACCACTTTACAATAAGACCTTATAAAAGGGTTTACGAATAGTTTGTAATTAATTTATTAATTAGGTTGTGAACACTTTATAAACCATTAATAAGCTTTTATAAGACATGAGATAAACAGGGCAACTGTGACCGGTTGCTTGCCAAATAGTGAGCCCATATGTATCTGTACTGCTAAGCCTTATGGTAGTAACTCATAAATAAATGGTGATTTGCAGTTATAAATGTTAATAACTCGTAAATAAATGGTCATAAGAGATGCCAAGAAACATCAAGATGGATGGGGGGGGGATCAACTCGGTGAACAACAGATACCAAGGATGTTGGCTGATGTTGTTCACTGAGTTGATTCTCACTAAGTAGCCAATATAAGGCTTAGTCATCTTGCCAAATAGTGAGCCTGTGTTGATGTATGAAAACTATGTTAGAACTGGTCTATAAATGGTTCTTAATGATTTCATAAAGTGTTTACAACCTAATTAATAACCTAATTATAGACCCTTTACGAATCCTTTATAAGGGTAGTCTTATTGTAAAGTGGTAACCAAGTTTCTAACTGAGCTTCACTGCTCATAAAAGTCCTGCCGTGTGGCTTACAACACACCGTTACATTTTCAAACTGCATTGCTGAAAGATGGGGATAGAAATTCTAAACTATGTGAAATATGGCTTTGGTGGGTATTTGCAACTGTTTGATAATTGAGAAAACTGCACCAGTGGAAGTACAATTCATTCACATCAAACAGGAACACACACACATTACAAGAACTCCACTCATGCAGACGTAAGGGGCTATTTATACTCCACTTCCTTTTATTTACCCTGCTCATTGTTCAGAGCACATCTGCTGAGGGCCAAGGGCACAATGGCCAGTCCATATAGCTGACCATATAGCTGACCACACACCCACACACACCTTTTGTTCTGGGTCAGAGTGACAAACTCTAAAAGTTCATACCACCTGTTACACAGCCACACACACACACACACACACACACACACACACACACACACACACACACACACACACACACACACACACACACACACACACACACACACACACACACACACACACACACACACACACACACACACACACACACACACACACACACACACACACACACACACACACACACACACACACACACACACACACACACACACACACACACACACACACACACACACACACTATGTTAGCTCTATTGGAAGAGTCGGACATTTGGCTGAGTGCTGGAGATGACAGCTCATTACAGCCTGTCTGTTTCACGTCAGCTCCAATACAACAGGAAGTAGAGTGAGGGGCTTTTATAGAGCCACCGGACAGCTCCAAGCTCCATGGCCAGGAGGCTGTCAGCTCACAGTGACTAGTCTGAATAGTCGTGCACAGCAGAAACATGTCACATATACAACAAGCAACAAATCTGTTAGCTGCATACATCTTGTAGGATGGACTCATGGACTTCATAGTAAACAAACGCACACAGACATGCACTGACCTCAAATTCCCATAACTCGAGAAGTTTGTAGTCGCTTTCAGCCATTTATTCTATTTCCTATGAGGACGGGAGCTGCCCAAATGGCCCCTAAGCGGTAAACAGCTCAGATCGTTATCCTCCCAACTACCTCTACCAGCAGGCCACAGGGGTACAGTGGTGGGGCAGACTGGAGGTACAGGAAACCACCATGGTTTCGTTTTCAAACCACTAACCCAACCATCCCACCAAAGGATATCCCTAAATCATATCTAGGTACACAGTAAGAGGTTGTAAAAGCCTGCAATTTAAGGTAGCGTATACCCTCTTTGAGTGGCATTACTTCAACTTTAAGCACTTTACTTTAAGCTTTTTCTTAAATGGTTGGGATAAAAAAAAATCTGAAAGTTAGAATAAGTTCAACAATGTAAAAAAAAAGGCACAAATAACCCAGTAACTTGCACTATAAGTGAGTATCATCTCAGCAAAATACCTGTTGATACTGACATTTAATAATACCAAAACAAATAACCCACTAGTGAGCTAAAAGGGGATCAACAACAGCAAAGATGTAAGGTAAAAACAATCTACAGTGCAGTGAACATAACATTTCCTCAGTAAACACACTTTCACAAAAACACACCCCGGGGCTCTTCCTATCTCCCCTCGGACCACATTCATGCTGATTGGCGATTAGAGGATAAACACACATCCTCCTTGTTTTTGAGACAATGCTGTACTTTGTGGCTGTATTGCAGGAATACAGGCTGCTCCTGAGTCTACATATTTTCTCCTCTGTACAGGAAACAGTCGTTTGTCAACACTACTAATAAATGATGTTTACGTCCCGTCTCTAGTTTGGGGTTTTGCGGCCCATTTGGCAGCAGCATGACAGATCCTGGAGCTGACATGCGATACATGTTTTTCTAAGTTGAGCAAAATGTAAAAATATGGGTTGGGGTGGAACATTCAAGACAAATTAACGGGTGATAATTACATGAATGGGATTTCTTTTTTAAAAATACAAAAACAACTTTGTCTGAGTATTAATGATGTGTGAAAGACAGACTAAACATTAAACATGTTTTGACACAGTTTGACAAATTAACTTGACTATAGTTTTAATACAAGCACAATATTCAAACTCAACACCAAATAGTGTTTCCAATTGACTTTATTATCTGAAACAGGTGTTAAAAGTGCTTGTGAGTGTGGAGAGTGAAAACAAACAGCTTAAACAACGTTATGAAGCTCATTTAGAAAGCACATGTCCAACCGCCTCTCCTAATTCTATCTGGGCATCCAAACTGCTACACAGCAGCGTTCAGAGGGGGTCGGACCCCTGCCCCACTCCAGACGGGGGTTTCCCTGCCGAACGCTACACAACAATAAAACAAAGCCACACTAGGGCCAGCGGGGGGGGGGAGCATGCAGGGGTGCAGAGTGGGGTTCGGAGGGAGGGCGGAAAGTGAGGAACAGCTGCTGAGTGGGAGAGTTGGATGAGGGGGGAGGACACGGGAGAAAAAGGAAAGCCGGAGGAAGGAGGGGGGGGGCGTCTTTTCTCTTTCAGTGAAATAAATTACTTTTATGTTTGCGGCCTGTTTAGGCTCTGCTATCGTTAGGGTGGGAACCCCCCTGTGGTCTCTTTAGGCATACACAAATTGACAAGCGCACAAAGAACACAGCTTATAGATATACTGTTCTCCAGACAATATTGGCTCAGTGTGGAGACTTCGGCAAAAATTTCCCCGAAAAAAAAAGCGATTTACCACACGGGGATCTTGGAATTCTAACGTGTGCACACCACACCACACCACACACACACACACACACGCATACCATGTATACATCACTTCAGGAGACGTTACATTGACTCGCATGCATTTCCTGGAGACTTATCCTAACCTTAACCATAACCAACCCTTACCCTAACCAAGTCTTCACCCTAAAATTAATGATTCCCCTCATGGGGACCTCCAATTTGTCCCCATAAGGGAGGCGAGTCCCCACGCGGGACTGTGTAAACAGATTTAGGTCCCCACAAGTATAGTAATGCTAGCTAGCCACACACACACACACACACACACACACACACACACACACACACACACACACACACACACACACACACACACACACACACACACACACACACACACACACACACACACACACACACACACACACACACACACACACACACACACACACACACACACACACACACACACACACACACACACACACACACACACACACACACACACACACACACACACACACACACACACACACACACACACACACAATCTCTGAGGTATTCTCTTTATTAGATTCAGTGGCCTAACTTGCAGAGTGCTGACAGACTTGCTAAACACAGAGATGGAGATGACAACTATGGAGCTGCTGTTAAATTAAGAGCTAGAACCTGGCCAGGTGTGTGTGTTAAAACTAAGACATACTTTCCAGGTCCGAGGACAGCTGCGCTCATACTACAGATGAGGGTCAGAGTTGGAGTGGCGTTCAAATAATACACATTTTACCATTTGAACTCCATTCCAGTTGGTGATTGCGAGTTTATGACATTTGGCTGCTTTTATATTCCCTTACAGACAAACCATATAACAACACTTACAGCAGTAGAGGTTCTCTTCAACAACTTCTCTTCAAACAATGTTTTCTTTGTTATCTTCTTCTCGGCAAACAAGCTAGAGGTGCATGTGCCACCAAGAGAGAGCACGGATACAACATTTGGGCAGCGTGTAGACACTTAAGGTCTTGGGTGGATGACGACATTTGTATCATGAAGATTAAAGTGAGGCCTTAAAGTACCTCTTTAAGGATACTGACAGTATGAATTAGCCTTTATTGTGTGACAAGCCTATTCAGGTTGGACTTTGACATGTACCCCTTTGTTAAACTGGAGCCAATTAAAAAAGGTGCCTTGTGGAGTTTTTAACCTCTAGCACACAATGCCTGGGGTTTTAACTTATCTATAGGTAATTAAATACATTTACCTTTATCTCAGTGTTTTTATTAAACTAAATAACACTATTATTGCTGTGCAGTCATAAAGGAAAGCTGTAAAATGTATTCTGCTGAGCATAACAATTGTTCATACATTGGTGCTTAAGGCTACTTGTGACCTCATACATTTACCACATTATCATCATTATGGGTTTAGTGCTTCTGGATATTAAACAAGTGATAAAACAACACATCTTCCATTCATCGCCCCAATAAATGTTGCGACACCTTTGATAACCTGCTGTTGGTTACCGGCTGTTTCTAAGAAACAATGGAATGACGTACAAGTATGCAAGCATGGGGGTACACAGCAAGACACACTTTATACCCCCCCCTGCACGGACAGTTGGTCTGAGTGCGAGTTAGTACAGCCCGAACACAGCTGCTCCCTCCACTCAGCCTGTTGCTCTTTAAAACACCACTCTGCAGAGGAAAAGAGTGGAAACAGATTTGCAACTGGAGGACCAAAACAAAATTTATTCGGGATATTTTTGGTCCCATAAGGCAAGCTGGTTCATCTCTATTTTAATATATGAGCTAAAAAAAGGTTTGTTAGTAGCAATTTGGCAACTTCCTCACCACAGCTTTTTATTTAACATTTAATAGGCTGCCTGACTCTCATCCGCTCTTCTCCTTTCCTATAGCCTCTTTCATTGCGCAGCGCCTTTCAAGAGTACATTAAAATGAATGGAAGACAGAAATAGTGCAGTATATAGGGGGGGGGGAGGGGGGGGGAGACTGTAGACATAACAAAATCAGGGAGGAAAGAAGCCAGCCTCATATACCGGGCCTTGGGGAGCACAGTGGAGGAAGGAGAGCGGCACCGAGGCCAACAATGGCACACATTCACTTTCTGGTTCAACCTCATTATTTCACAGACTTGGTGCAGTGAATATGAAAAACTCTCTCCCCGAATAAACACCATAAACAGCAGATATAGGTGACTGATTGAAGGTGAAGTATAATTTACTGACCATTGTTGAGTTGTATACCTCGTTGAAATTATCGAAATGATTCACTGGTTATCTGTCATGGTATTTATATGAATGATTGGGTAAAAGAAAAACTGTACCCAATGTATTTCTTTGCAAATAGTGAGGGTTCTCTCAAGATCTAAAGCAAAGAACATAACCAAAATCAGGGTTTTGTCTAAACCTGTTAACAGTGGTGCTGCGCCCAAAATGCACATTGTCCACGTGACATTTTAAAGTGATGCCAGAAAACAATATTTCTTAGTCAAACATTTTATAATTACTCCAAAAATATGAAAATCGTGTCAAATAGACCGGCAGACGGCATGAACAGCTTTGTTTTTACGGAACTCCGACATCGCGTTGTTGTTTACATCCGCAGCGCCATCTTGTTTACGGGCAAAAATGTATATATCTTACAAGATCAGCGCCCTCGTACTATATTTTTCTAGAGAAACCCATGCAAATGATGTTGCATCAGTCTTTGTCAAAGAAACAGAAAGTATAATCTCCCAACTAAATCCCCCACTCCCATAGCTTCATCCTCAGTCATCAGACTTTAATCTGTCTTATTTATACTTGATGACATCTCATGTTTGAGGTTAACCAGTGACTGACCCGCCCTGAAAGACAGGAACACAAGGGGATTTCATAAATTATTTGATAGTTTAAAAATAAATCAGGGAATAGAAGGAGCAAGTAAGATATTGAATACATAAAAATGGGAACTACATTAAAAGTATTAAACATTTGAATGAAGGGACTTAAGAGACTATCCACCCATCTCAAGGAGTCACTCTTTCATAACCTCCTTCCCTATGTGGGTTATTTGTATTTAGCCCCAAGCTACATCTAGATCAAGCCTCTCCCTATAAACAGATTCCCACTGAAATGTAGGACTGATCTAAATAAAACTACATGGATTTTTTCTCCACCGCAACATTAAACTCCACATAGTTTCCCACCTCACCACCTTGATAAACTTAGCAAGGAATCTTAGCGACTGGCATAAAAATGCCACTGGTTGTCAAGGGACATTTTCTGTCTATAGCTGGTGACCCCTGACCCATCGCGGCACGCTCCTTCCTCTGCTTCTTCTTCTCTTTCCTCCCAGTAGGACATATCCGACGAATCGTGAAAGGACTGTTTCACCAAGTGACATGATGAAGTGAGTTACAGTAGCCCCATGAGGGTTCTTTCTCAATATGTAGCTTGGGAACTTGGCCTACAGAACAGCTTTTGCATTTTAATGATCAACTTTGTCAGAAATGTTGGTGGTGGATTAAAATAAGTAAGAGAAGGGTAAAGCCATCCATCCATCCCATTAAACATATATATTTCCATCTAGATTTGCCTTTATTTAAGAAGAAAACTTCTACTTTCTCCAACAATCAACTTAACGCTGCAACAAGAACCACATTTTGCTTTCAGATGTAATCTTGGAAGCAAAGGACATCCACTAAAGGGTTTCCAGAATAAAAACGTAACATTGCTTGCATCCTTCAAAAGTCAAAATCATCACAGCATTACGATATGACGCATCTTAGAACATGCAGTATACAGTACGTGAGTGTGGAAAATACATGTTTAATGTTGATTTCATCTGAGGCTTGATAAGACTGCTATCTACGTGCGTTGATTGATTAGAAGGAACTGTGAGCGATCAGCATTCAGACGGCAGACAACACACACACACACACACACACACACACACACACACACACACACACACACACACACACACACACACACACACACACACACACACACACACACACACACACACACACACACACACACACACACACACACACACACACACACACACACACACACACACACACACACACACACACACACACACACACACACACACACACACACACACACACACACACACACACACACACACACACACACACACACACACACACACTTTACAGACTCTTACTGCAGAGTGTCTACAGCCACTGGAAGACCTGTCCACTGACCTGCCCGGCCATATATAGCCACTACTATTAGGATTCCTTTCATGCTTTCTGGAATTAGCACGCTGCCTTGAGAGTCGGAGTATTTCAGTCTAACCCTGGCCCTGACCTCCGACCTTTTAGCCTTTGGTTTATACGGCTACAACCTGTACGGAGCATGGAGCTGGAGGAGGCACGTGCACAGCCTGTGTACTGAATACCAAAAGCATGGAACATGACCATGTTCAATAAAGAAAAAAATATCTTAACAACATGTGCTTTCAGTGTTAAAAATAATTGTAAAAAGGGTGCATCAGAACCAGAGATATCCTCTTATTTGTATTCCACACATTCTTCTTCCTTGTCAAAACCTGGTGCCTAAATTACCCACAATGCAACGATACAGCTGTTGTTTAACACTTGTGGTGGATGGTGGTTAATGAGCGTACAATTGCAGTTTCCCTTTAACAGCAGAAAACGTAAGTACTGAGAGGTGTCATGATTTTAATAATAACATTTTAAAATATTACAAATTGAAAAATACAATGCAGCGAGAGGAATTTCATGCAGTCTGTGCGTTTTGACAGACTTACATTACATTAAATGTTACTTGTTAGGCGCTTTTATCCACTGCGCCACATGCCTCCCATGCTTAAGTGTTAAGAAGCGTCTGCCCTATGAGCATAGTCATTTATACAAGAATAAATCTTTGCTAAGTGGCACTTAAACTAATCCAAATCTAAGTAACTCTACAATCTTGGTATTCTTTCTCTTAAGAACAACTCTTGTTCCACCAAGTGGGTATTAAAATCTATTCTGAAAGCATGCATTATAATATTTTCTAAGGTTACCTTTCTAAATGTTTAAGTCAGCAATGGGCCAGACTTTCCCTGTCGTCGTCACAAACCTTGTAATTACGCAAAACATGTTTTTACAGCAGATCTCTAAAGTACTGTAAGTGGTGGTTAGAAGTATAGAAGAAGCCTGAGAACACACATGCACTTAAATCACAGCCTATAGGTATCTCTGCTAGCATGTTTTTTCCTGCTGAACAAACACAGACAGGATGGTGTTATCAGACACACAGGAGGGGGCATGACATACAGTACATAATGCGCATAAGTATGCCCGCACACGCTTCATTAAACATCCGAAGTAGGTGTGTGATGTGTGTATGTAATCATCAGCATGTTTTATGTTTCATGCTTCTTTGAAAGCTCAGGTCAACTCCATTGTGCCCTTAGTAATCCAAATGTCTCAAATCATCTGAGGCAAACCAGACACACACATACCTACACACACACGCATACCAGCAGACCTAACAACCTGGGATGACCAAAGTCATTTCTTCACTGAGGCAGAAAATTACATCAAATTTAAATGCTACCATCTTGGCGCACCATCAGCTCCACGTAGCTGTCTAAATGTAAACGACTTAAAAGAGTTTAAAAAATATTTTCTTAATATATACAGATGGTTAATGATCAAAAAAGTCATTGTTGACTTCAAAAGAAAGTAGATGATGTCAATAAGTACTTGTTAAAGCAAAGGGACAGTAGGAGAAACTTAAGTGAACAAGTAGTTCCCATTTTAGAGAGCAATACGTCAGACCAAAAGACCCAACTCAAACTAACAGCATGACATGGAAAAAGATTAATTTATATGCACACCGATCTTTGCATGCAACATTAGTTCATAATGAATAGATAGAAGATAAGAACATTTAAAATGATGCTTATGGAAAGATGGTCACTTCAGGATATGCCCGCCGTGTGTGCGTGTGTATAGGACATTTCAGGTCAAGGTTCCCTATGTGGGTTATTTGTATTTAGCCCCAAGTTACATCTAGATCAAGTCTTGACAGACAAGAGTCCTTTTTCATTTCTATTGAATCGCTCATCCTCTAACCTCCAGGCTGCATTGAACTATTTGCTTGCAGGTGTTTATTATAACAACCTAGTTGTTTTGTAACTGCTGACGTGCATTTTCATAATGCTTTATAGCATTAGAAACAATTAATTGAAAGTTGACCACCTGTTGCTTTGTAGAAATCCACCATGAATAACCTGGAAAAACATGGGTTTCAGAAAAGCAAGTTCCTCCTATAGCTACAGTCATACAATAGTCCAAAAATATCGCAGTGCAACACGGAGCAGGTCTTTGCGTGTCCTTATGTGTCTGGGCCACGGAAATATGGGCTGGACCTGGAGACACAACCACAAACCTGCATGCGTGCATTCACGCTCAGCATAAAACAGGAAACACATGGTAATATCAACGGTGATATCTTTTGTTCTCTGACATGCACGCTCAAACACCTACACACAACACGAGGGGGGCAAACTGTGAATTTTGGAGATGATAACAGGAAGCTGCAGTGGATACCTCGTCCATTAAAGCATCAATATTAAACATAACATGTAGGTATGATGTGAACAACCTTGCATGCTGTTGGTGCTCAACTAAAAAGCTTTTCATTTGGATGATATTTTCCACGTTATTGAATTGAACCATAATGATGAGGAAGCACTACATGTCCTCAGCTTTACAATTGTTCTTATGATGCCAGGCTGCATTTTGCATGTGAAAGGGCATGCTTTGCATGTCAGAGCACATTGGCGAAATCGTTTGCATATCCACTCGGAGCAAGTAGTGATAATGACAGGTGTTTAAATCTCAGATAAATGCAGTCTGTCTTAATGCTGATATTTCTGTCTAGCTGAGATGAAAGCTTTAATTGAAGGCTTTTAAAGGTTAACAACGACAACTTTTACGCAGGGTGTGCGGCTTAAATGCATAGAGCTAAATAAAGCTGGATGCCCTGTTTGTTAGCACAGCTCACTTCCTTTTCCTGTATGAAGAGCAGGAAAACTCATTCAGCGATGCAGCTAAAACAAGGGCTGTCTGAGTGATACAAAGCTCAGCGATGATCGATGTGCAATAATAATGAGGCACATCTTTAAGAAGGCATGACCATCTCATTTCTGCCTGTCCTACTAGTATTACATCATTGTTTATGACCCAGCATGCACTCATACATTATTGCTTTCAGTTGTTTGCACCAAAAGCTCAAGTTTCCAAAGTGTTGGAGATAGAACAGCACAGAAATAATAAGTCTGTTTCCATTAACTTATCCTTCTGTCATCTACTCATCGCTCCATCTCTTCCCATCCTCCTTTGCTGGCCCTCTCTTGTCAACTCCTTCACGCCTCAGCTCCTACATGTGACCTCCTAGCAGGGGGGACGGCCAGCAGCAGGTGAAAGATCATGACCCCCCCATAGAAAGACTCACTGCCCTCCTCCTGCAGGTCGAGAGAGCTCAGCTCCAGCCTCAAGCAGAGCTTAGGAAAACAGGAGGATATCGCATCTCTTGACACCAACAGCTTACCAGGGAGGGATTTAAAAACACTATCAAAAGGTAGCCCTCAGTACAAAACAAGGGTTCGGCAAATCCCATCATCAGACTGCCTTGATATTGTGACAAGAAAATAGTTGTTTCCAGTTTGTCTCTAACCATTCAATATGTTCTGGTGAACTCTCCTTCTAATCTGTTGTTATTAAAACTCTCAAAAAGTTATGCAACTGCTGTAGTCATCCAATATGCTCCAGTATCATGCCATAAACACAGTTGGGTTTCTTCCGCATGCAGTGCGTTTGAACTCTGCGTGCTATCTGGAACTGTTTTAGGCAGAGATAAAATTGTTTAATGACACTGAACATAAGGATATATATTCAGGTATATATTCATCAAACGCAGGCATTTACTGTATAAACATAAACACACTTAACCATTTTCCCTATAAACCATTGCTATCAAACACACGAGTGAGGTACAGTTACACACACGCCACCTGGACCTCAACTCCACATACACAGCCGTTTGTGGAGCGATAATCTTCAAGGGAAAGAAATGTGATATAGTGCGGGACATCCTGTGGAGCCATCCATCGGAAAAACATCCAGTAAAAACATCAATCAGGAGCGAGCGAGAGGAAAGAAAGTGACCTGACAGCTGCAGCTCATCATAAACTTGACCAGACGTCACTACTTCGATTTTTTTTTCCTGGTGACAAAGATGTTTACACTACGCCAACTAATGGTTGTTTGATAAGCAAGGAAATATTTCACCTCTGTGCTCGCCCACAACTGATATCCTTATTATATTTAAAGATCTGATAAGAAGATATGTTGATGTATTTAACTGACTCTTTTGTATTCCTTTGATGTCACACAATTCAAAGAGTCTACAGCCATTAGACTGAGTTTGTGCGGAATAGTTCTACTAATGTCAGCATGATAATATGCTTATGTTTTGAAGGTCATAATGTTTACTATGTTCACTATCGGTTTAGTGTGGCTGCTAACAGGCAGGTGGGGATTTTACTAGTTTGGAAGATATTTGATCATACACCAAACAGTTGGATATGTAATGAATGTGTGTACCAAATGTCATGGCAACTCATTTATTAGTTATTGAAACATTTCATTGGACTTAAAAATGGCACTAGAGATCAACACAACCATTAGGATGCATACGCTAAGGGACATAAATGGCTGTAGAAATTCCAATGCCAATCATAAAATAGTTGTTCAGGTATTTTAGTCTCGACTGACGTTGTGCACCAACCGAATGACAGGCCGACCAGCATTGCCATACCTAGACCCAGGCTGCTCACGTGTTTGAAAATAATCTCTGAGAACTCCATGCTCTCTGAGTGCAGATCCACAATGTCATGAGAAGACAAGCGGAAGACATTAAATCACTAAGACCAAAGTACTGACAGACAGGACATGGGAGGAGAATCTGGTCTCTCCTGGGTTTTACATTACAGGGTGGCACACCGGGGGGGAAGAAGGTGCTAAAGTCGTCACATCTCAGATTACGTGGGAAAACACCTGCTGTCCTTCTCTAACTATAAGGAAGGGTACTATCCAAGTTACTTCTGCTATCTAATCAGGGATTAAGCAAAGTAAACATTAAAGCCAAATACTTAGAGACCTATTAATTTTTTATATAACTCAATAGAACAAATAACTGAACTCTAATCTTAGTCTTGAAGGACTAGTTTCACAATTTTCTGAATATGTTTATTCACTTTCTTGATAAGATTTAAATGAGAAGATTGGCATCACTGTGCAAGGAACATTTGAAACTACAGCGAGCAGCCTTTTAGTTTAGCTTAATTTAGCATTAAGCCTTGAAACATGGGGAAATAGTGAGTCCAGCAATACATAAGTAACAACATGCCATCACCAGCATCTCTAAAGCAACAAAGAAGTGTAAAGAAAACAATAACTAAATGTTTTACAGGGGGTTACGTGTCCAGAACAAGCAACTTCCTGGAGTCTAGGATAATCTGCTGAAGGCTGGTTGTTTTACCCTGTGTCCAGTCTTAATGCTAAGCTAAAATAGTTATAGTGAATACTGGTAGGCGGATATCCAAAATGTCAATCCACTTGTTTGCGACAGCACAGCAGTAGAGGACAACACGAAGGTCAAAAGAGCCTTGTCATTCAAAGACCCAAACTTGGTTTCATGGTGATGTTGTGCATTAATTATCAGTTGCGAAGACTGAAGTGTGAAAGCCATCTGTGAATCCCAAACAAACTGTTCACTTCCACCTCATTTCCCCATCTGGTGCTGTTGCGTAACAGCCTGAAGTCTGTCCATGTAAAAAAACAAAAGGAAGTATGATTTGAGACTGTCAAACTTATCAAAAATCAATCGTTGGGCAAAACAGGTCTTTCGTCAAAAATGATGCTGCAGTTAAGTAAAATGGTCGTCATTATGTATCCCTTATGAAACCTGTTTCACCATCAATCTCCCCATTATCTTTTTTATCAGCGCTCATCCGGGTCTGCTGTCAGGCCTGAGGGCACACACACACATCTGTTGCACTGAAAACACGGGGATGCACGAGGAGATGTATTCCGCACAGAGAAGGGGCTCGAGGTAAACCTGTTTACTCACCCTTTCTCTTCGGAGTTGTCTTTGCAGAGAACACGTAAATAAATATTCGTCTCCGTGCTGCTACTGCTGGAGACAAGTCTTTCTTCATTGGAAGCGGCTAAAAATGTTCCTTTACACTTAAATCTTCCTTCACGTTGACCAACTTGGGAAGTTCGCCAGCTCTCACACGGTGTCCTCGTTGGTCCGGTGGTAAAAACGCAATCACATGGCACAGGTTGCTGTCATCGTCACATGCATCTGATGTGCGTGGGGAGATAGCAATTTAACTTCGAGATACTTCCAGTGGTTCAAATTTGCCTTTAATAACACAACATTTTTTTAATTAGAAATATATATCTACGAAAAACTTTCATTACAGACCCTATTTCTAACTCAATGTTATTTTTATTTTCAGTGATGATGAGAGACAGTGGTGGAAAAGGTACTCTTATAACTTTTGATTAATGTAAAAAGTAATACCATAGTCTAACATTCTCCCTTCAAAATCTTACTGAAGTAAAAGATCAAATGTATAATCATCAAAATATAGCCTACTTATTAGACAGATTGTCCCATTTCAAAATAATATAGGTTATATTGTGTTACTGAATTAATGAGATTTGGAGATATGGTAGCTTTCTGGCATTTATCCCTACATCCAATGCAGAAAATACCATAAGAATCTTATATCTAGGCAATAGGATCATATCATGCTTTGTCTTTTGTCTGGTTACTTCAATTGAGTAGCTACAACATTACAGTAGTTTTTTACAATAGCAAATGTTTATATAATAGTTCTTACAATGCATTGTTATTCACCCAACTACTGAAGAGGACTTAAGTTTGTGGTGAAAAACAAGTCCAAACACAAGCAAAGTCTAAAAAATACTGGTATGAGTGGAATTCCCTCTTCAAAAATGCACATCACAATGTTTTCAGCAGCCTGAAAATTACTCTGAAAGGGGCCTTAGCCTAAAAAAAACCCTGTTTAATATACAGTCTCCAAGCTGCGCCCATATTATGGTGTTTTATGTGTTCAACTTCACAGTTTAATGTTCTCTCTGACATTTGGCTTCAGGGGTCTCAGTGTGGAAATGAGTCGTCCCTGAAGGTCCGTGTAGGATTTACAGACAGTAGTTTTAGGTTTGACCTCAAAGGAAACATACGGGGCAAGGCAGATATTTTCCATTAATGTTAAAAGAGTAATGGTGACAAATAGTGACTGTGATCTGTGTACTTATATCTTTATCCCCCCTTCTTCTAAAGTTTTATTTTACTGATCTCTTTTCATTGATGGGTCGATTCGTGTGACCTCCCTGCACGCCAACATAATGTCAAGGAGACCAAAGTGAGTCCTTTGCTCTTTATTATTAGCCTCATCAGGCCATCATTAGGGCACAAAAACACAGCTTAGGCAGTAGGGGCAGGACGTGAATGGAAATTGGGTCATTATGAGGAGCCCAGGGGGGTGGAGAGCATATTTCTACACCTATTCCTCCCTCCTTCCTATTACCTTCACTCAAATCTTATTTTCTTGACAAAACTGATATGTGTGCAGCTCATGTATGTATTGTCCAACTAACAGAAGCACATCATGTTATCTGAACAGAACTAATAATAAAAACCCTTTCTTTTACATTTTTACTTTTCAGTCTCAAGGTTTCTGCCGAAAAGTGACATCAATACCTTAGGCACTGGAGAGGTTGCCGTCTATATAATTGTCCCACGGGGAATAGGCTTGGGCCGGGCAGCCTTTCCGTACAATATCATCTTTCTCACAGCAAGATGACTTCATTGTCAACTGAAACCAGTGATATCCTGAAAGTGATAACGATTCCCCCTCAGGTAGAAGCTGAACAGACAAACAATGCCACAGATGTCTGTTAACGTGTCCTCTCAACATGTCAGGGTCTAGTTTTCCAGCAAAATAAATTATAGTCAGCTAATAACTGTTTTTCCACATACATGTGTGGGCATGCCCGGCCATTTGCAGTTAAGTGGGAGTCCCATAGTCCAAATAGTTTTAAGTTCAAGTGAGAAGTTTGCAGTCATGAACCTTTGGTGTCCTGAAAACAATTTCCGCTATACTGGTGGTGACTTTACTGACATTTATTTAGTCGTTATCAGATAAAAAAGCATAGAAAATCCATTATGATTGCTGTTAGATGAGGATGCAGATTTCATATAATCATTTGATAATGAACTTCACCTTTTAGCCTCCTGTGTTTTCTGTGTTGTTTTTCAAAAATAAAGCATGTTAGAGAACATTAGTTTCATTTGGTTGTCTCTTTACAACGTCTTAGTTCCCTTTACTATATATATGTGGTGCTCTGCAACGTCAGGAAATGATGTGTTGTTCAAAACAAGCATTTATCTCAGATGACTTGGGCCGTGAGACACACAAAATGACTTCCTGACCTCAAGATAGATATTTCCTGCATTTAACGATGTTTATGTACGTCTGATAATGTGCGAACATGAGTGGCTGTGTCATTTCCAGCCATAGTTGTCCATTTGTACTCACTGTTTTTTACAGGACTGCTATTTCACCATAACATTTGGATTTCTTCAGATAGCTTGGATTGTTTTAAGTCAACCTCGATTGTATGAGGTACAGCCAGTGTATAATTTACAGTAGATGGGAGTCAGCACACCCCTAGTTTAGAGACTCAAGCAGGAACATTTGGCTTGTAAACAAAAGCAATGTACTTCTGTAGACGGGGGCATACGATTTTCTTTTGACACCTGAAAGAAAGGCCTATACCTACAAGTGTGAGCTATATTTAGAATATTTTCTTCACCTTGGCAGCCCTTTTCTTACAGAGAGCTGAAGACCTTATCTATGCTCTTTCCAAAGCCACCTGACTCCATTTACACAATATTTACTTACCACATTACATCATATTGCTAAACTGGAACGAAACTGGCCAGGTTGGCACTCGTCAAAACATTTGTACTGTTCATTGATATGCAAAAAACAATTAAAACAGGATCTTCTGTTTTATTTTGAGCAGTTATTGAAGAGCGGCATAAGTAATCCGTGTTTAAACATCTAAATCCCTGCAGTTTATACCCATCATAAATAACTGCTGGTTTTCCTTGAGAGAGAGAGATGTTTGGGCATGGCTTTTTGAGTTTCGATCGTTATATTTGTGTGTGTGACTCAGCTGACCCGTGTGATACTGTGTGAGCAGCTTAAGGAATGAGCTTATCTAAGGTAGACTTAGAAAGAGACATGGCAACGACTGCTATTTAATTGAGTCATAGTAGAGATAAACAATGTCTAGTGTTTATGGTGTCAAAGGGCATTTTGACGGATTAGAAGCCAAAAATAGGAAAAGAGATATTAGTCTCGCACAAACAAAGGCTGTGACTGAAGAAAAGATGAGGGAAGCCATAATAAAAAGCAATATAGACTTGACTGATCATTGCGTGCTAGATATGATTAGATGACACACAATGTTGGTTTTGAAAATCTCTTCAACACATCATTGCAGGCTAAACAATACAGAAAAATGCACTGCAGGTTCAAACACCTTGCTTCCATGTCTTTAACGTCAATACATCCGTTTAAATTAGCACTCGTTGACACATATTTTGTACAGCTTGACATTTGTTTCACTATTTCCCAGACAGTCTTCCCCTGTAGGCTATACAGTACATGGCAGATTTCTGTGTTGCTTCTCATGCATGCACTCACAAGAATCTGTACATGTTCACCTAGAATCATGAGACAGCTTATCTCCTCCATCGGCTGTGAAATACTGGGAGCCCCGGTCCGCTGCTTTCAGTTCAGAGTGACGACTGTGTGAGAGAGCCTTTGTGATATCAGAGCCTGAGACAGAAAGCGCTGTCGAGAGTTTTCCAGGATTAAATGGACATTAGCACATGAAGTCCTGAAGAAAGCAGGAAACGCCACAGGAAATGCCTCAGTGGGTGTGTAATGCTATCTCTGATCGCTGCCCATGTGGCACCCCCTATTATGTATGCTGATGCGGTGGGAAAATAGTGGGGCTTTTGTACGTTTGGCACACAAATGAGATGCTAAATATACTGAGATATTTGAGAACCAGGGGATTTGTCTCTGTCATAAGACTTCAAATATTTGTTAGATTTTTTATATTGTACACCTAACTATATTAATTCAATAATTAGCAATCTATTTATTTTCAATACACTGGTTTTTCATAAATAATCGTTATGCAAAAGTGTGCAAATGCTTACGTTTTGGTCAAAAATTATTGAATTTTAAAAGTAAAACGAAAAACAAAAGAGAGTCTTTTCCTATCTTTTCCTAACCCAAATATATGATTTGTTTTGTTCAGCTTATCTCTGCAACAAGTCTTCCTTCTGTCTAAATAAGAGCCTCATAAAAAGCATTTATTAAAATGTACCTCTGACAGAAATCAATTTACTATTTTATATGATTTGTGTATTGTTATTTGCAATGTCTTGAGTTATTTGTACACTAGACTTAGACACTATTCAATCCATGTTACAAAAGTTGTTATATCTCAGGGGCCCTGAGCAGTCTCGCCCTGTCAGAGACAGCGTTGGTATCTAATCAGCGCAGGAAGAAACTGTCATCACTGTCATCGGCTCATACAACATCCTCGGGAAACATTAGTTCACACTTTGTTATTCTCCTGAGTTCACTGATTAACAATATTACTATTTTCTTTGTGGCTCAGCAGTCGTGAAAGAATCACAATGATGACACAGAAGCAGCTGGTTGGCAGGTGGCAGCATAAACTGCATTCGCTGATAAAACCAGTGTTATGGTATCAGGAGGGCGATCAGATAATCTTCAGGACATATTTTATAAATACACTTTGGACAGTTTTTCCTTCTTTATGGGCCAGTAACGCCCACATGTACGTTATGTATAGTCAACAATGGCAGGAGATTGGAAGATTAAATACAAATTCCCATGAAGAAGTATGTCATGAGGTGTTATGTAAGAGACATCAGTGTAAAAGTCACACAATCCATTAGTGTTTGACCTCAAAAGCACTTTTTTTTCATCATGGCTGTTTTTTTCTTCTATTTTTGACATGTTATATGTTACAGTATACCTGGTGTCATGTTATCTGGGTGGCTGCACATCCCTGGTTCTCATGCCCAAATGACACTAAAACGTGTTGTCAAATCAGCTCATCGAGTGAAATAATGATCAAAGAATAAATAGGTTCTACCTATAATGATGAGTGATAAGATCCTATCTGAAACTAGTTTTACCTGTAGATATGTCCGCGAAGAACCAAAACCATGACTCATTTTATCCCAGATTTCATCACAACAAACCTTTTGGGACAAAATACCTTTCTTTTCTCAGTTTACTTCGTCTCACAGCCATTTATGAATAGTTAGCATTGGCTTTATTTTCTTACTGTAAGAGGTCCTACAGGCTCAAACTGCTTTAAATGTTATAACGATAATACATTTGGCAACCAATGCAACCTAATTTACAGTAAATAGAGAAGTGTTGAAGTAGTCATCCTTTATTTTGCTCATAACTGGGCTTTCACATCCCATGAAGGTAAGAAAACACGGAAACAAATTAAATATCATGGTTATAATTTCTCTCCTTTCCTAACTGTACAGCAGCAGTCAGCCACAGCCTGACCTCTGATCTCACATTAATACCTTTCAAGAGCATTTGAATTTGCACCTGGTATGGATATTTCTAAACCAGGTGCCACATCATCTCTTGTGACTGATTCGTTTACATGTTCACTTTAACAAGTAAGTTAGACATGAAGTCCCACTGTGCTTATTCTCCTCTGTATCGACCCCCTGCTCAACCCACAGCTCAGTTTCACAGAAACCTGATCTACTGCTACCTACAAACCTTGACTTTAAATCCATCGCTCATAACCTTGCTCCGTCTTTCATCCATTGCATGTTGGTTGCATTACAGATCATATTTGAGTATCATCCACACCCCCAACCTAAACTTCAGGAAGGTGATATCATGTGGGGGATCTGAAGGAAGTGGGCGTCTGTTTTCTTCAACAGTGAGAGTCCAGGTCATTAAACCTCTGGTTCACCTCAGACAGGTTTCATCTCTCACAAAGGAAGCTTTGTTTAAAGCTTGAAACAAGGGACATTATTATCAAGCTGTGGAAGTGTGTGAAATCTTTCAATCTAGAGACTTGGTGAAAGAGCATACAATGTTTTTATATGATTGTAAAAAAGTAGCAATTGCCATGTGTGTTACACGACACAAAGTTAGAAGGTAATACTACAAATATTATAAAACAACTGAGCCTTGGCATGATTTTGAGAGCAGATCTTCAGAATCACACATTTTTTTGGGAGAAATGCTTCTCTCAAAACAAGAAAGAAAACATCTGTTAGCTGTATAGAGACTATTTTCCTAGAAAGAAGTTCCAAATAAATTATCAGAGATATACTTTGACACATAAACCCACAATGTCTTGCATTGCTTCCCACTAAATGGTAAGTTAGAAGATTCCACTTTTGTAATATGGACAGACCCCTTCAGGTGTCACACAATTAAACTGTCACACTACGTACAGTAAGACTAGATGCTTTAAAGCAAATGTCAAGCTGTAACCAGAAAGCAATTAACTTAGTTTAGCATAAAGGTGGACATAAAATAAGGGGGAAAGCGTTTTTTGGATGGGAGCAATGACTTAAAGGTGGGGTAGGTAATTCACTTCAGAAACACTTTTTGTTATATTCCATGGAATGCTCTTAACATCCCAATAGCAATGAATACATTAAATGCTTTGACAATAAATACATAACAAAATGTCATCTGTGGAAGCCGTGGCGCTGTAAAAAGCATGACCAATTCGTCCTCATGATGTTGACATATAGCCGGATACCTGTTTGTCCCTGCTTTTAGGCTTTATGCTAAGCTAGGGAGAAATTAAACAAGCTTATTTCCCAAAATGACGGCGTCTTTCATACATTAGACACTGATGGATCTGACACTGATGGATGCCCAGAGCAGCTGCTCTAATGTTTCAAATGGATTGAGTTTGTTCATTTTCCATATTTGGAGACTTAATGTTTAGTCTCAGAAAACTAAGCATGATTTAATTTAATTGCCAAAGGTCTAAGTCTCTTTTAGTGTATTTCCGAACTATCAAACGATCATTTGAACCAGACTGGACCAGCTTACAGGGTCGAGTTCTCGAATATTCCAAAAGGAGCCAGGATGTCACCAGAAGGCTCCGCTCCGTCTCTCTTTATAGATAGCGGACAGATGGAAGTAGGCTGCTCTGCTAAAGTTAGCAGTGCAATTAGTTCACACACTAATTAGCTGAGCGCGGAGCAGAGGCGCATCAGATTTCCCAGGTGTCGAAAACCCGTTTCCCAGCCATGAATAACAGTAAATGAGGTCCTGGCAGTAGCAGCAGGAAATATCCAAAAAAGAAAAACATGGCAGCTCCTGTGATACATCATTTTTCACCCAACAGTTGATTTAAGTGTGGTTTAGTTATGGGGAATGGGAATGGACATTTTCAAGGACAAATGTTTAACATAATTCAACTAAAAGAGCTTCAGAACGTCTTTCTATCCCTTGAGGCAATTTATCATCATTCTGACTTACAGCTTTTTGTCACACATGCAGTATAAAAACCTGTAAACAAGTTATCATGTGTTAAATGAGTGCAGTTTCCTTCTGGATCAAATATATTTTGGAAACAGCTGTGAAGAGCAAAAGGTTTATTACAAATGGTTTATCTCAAACTACCGTATATAAACCCGAAATACATCCACAGTACATAATGTATTGCTTTGTAGAATACTTATTCTGGTAAATGGGGATATTGATTTAATTCTACTGCCTGCCTCTCATATTGAACTCAGCTCTGCTTGGTGTGGTTTCACTTTAAGAGCAGCGATTCCTGAAAAGGCCACATTCCCACATGCTTGTATTTGTTGGTACTGCTAGCCAAGCATAGCACGTCATCGGAAAGTGAAAATAATGTCTGATGAGTGTTACTTTAATCTGTGTGTAGGAACGTGTGTGTGTGTGTGTGTGTGTGTGTGAGGAAGGGATATAAAACAATTAAAGCTCTGTTAAGTAAGTGCGGCGCTGACAGACAGGTGCAACAGAAACCCAACAATGGAGTGTGAAGGGCTGGTGAGCAGATCAATGTGATACGTGACGTTTATCATGAACGTTGCCAAATACTTTACTTGACTGGACACATTTAACATTTATAATAGACGCATGTCATAATAGGGTACATTTGATACTTCTCTGAAAAGCATACTTCTGCTTATCTTAGGATCACTACTGATTTTTTTTGGCATCGTCTAATGATTAGGTGGGACAGTTTTATAGGATCGACTAACGTTAAAGCATCCAATAATACATGCAAAACTGAACCAGCAAGTTGAGTCCTTTAGAGTATCTTTCAGCAAGTGCCACAGGAACATAAATCACATGTTTTCCACGATATTGGCCTGTTCTTTGAGGCGAATCTGGAGGAAAATATTTAAACTTCCCCTCTGACTCAGACAACAGTTTTGTAAGAATTGGGTTTCTGCACATTGTTATTCGTCCAACAGTGGAGAAGAAATGCTCTGGCACCAAATGAAAGGGGGGGAGGTCTCGTTGGAACATTAGCTATTCATGCACTTGTATTCCCCTGGAGGGACGGGATCAGGAATCCCACCCATTTACGAGAAACGCAACGTCTTAAGGAAACTGATCCAGATCTGAGAGATCAGGGTGGAGCGCTGCTTGGCTGTTTTTTCTTCACTCTCAATAACAAAATGTTCCTTTTCACTTTCTGAAAAGGCATTATCTGTCTTTTGAGGAGATTTAACTGTCACTCTTTTACAGAATGACTGACATTTGAAAGAAACTGCAAGGGGCTATTTGAAATACCTCTCAAATCTTGAGGGTAAAAAGGGCCCCCTTCTGAAGGTCAACCTGTCTTTGCTCCATCACTTTCATCCACAAAGCATTTCTCAAATTGCTTCTCACGGCATATTCCACATATTATAGACTATATACCAGCAACAATACTTGATCCAGAACCAGAATCCAAACAGAGTAGAGCCTGGACTCACAAACATCACATCATGTGTTTCTGATCAGGAATCTTAACATCTAGATACAGATGTTGTCCCTTTACTAAAAAGTGATGCATTGTGGTGAAGATGGATGATGTTCTTTAGTATAATGCTGAACTCCTCTGGTCCTTTTTCCCTATGATTTTTTTCTTTTTTAATATTTTGAAATGTTTTGCCTCTGGTGTATGTGGAGTTTGTTCAATTTCCACGTCTTTAAGGTACACAGGAGTATTTACACAATATTACTATATGGGTGTTATTAACACGATGGCAATATTTAATTCACAGTAAATGTAAATACATGTTTTTTTTCTTGCTTTTAACAGCTTAACTTCACATCCATAAATGCACTCTTTATTACCCACCATCCAATCCCCAGTCAAAGCACCCATAAACCACACACTGATCCCCACAATTTCAGCCATAAACCTCCCACCAGAAAGACTCCATCTTTAACTCCATGTCCAGATCAACAACAACAATGCCCCCGCAGCATCAGATGGACAGCCATAAATCACAACCCCATACACACCCAGGAGAGTCCATAAATAGTGTTACAGTTATGAGGGTAAATACATGGTGGTGAGCCCCCGGTCCCCCCGAGGGTCCTGCAGGCTGAGGCAGCATGCGAGCCACCGTCCCATAACTCTCCCATTCTTCCAGTGACAGAAAGACTTTTCATGCTCTCATTTACTTGTGCATAAATCATAGAGGGAAAACACTGCCATGCTCTTATTCTTCGTTTTCCACCAGCAATGATGGAGGGTTGTCTGGAAGCGTTCTGCAGAGAAGAACCAGATGTTTGGGTGGAGACTGTGTGAGACAAAGAGAGACAGATATAAGGAAAAAGACAGGGACAGGGAGGTTGAGACTATTTCCAAGTTACCCATATGATGGTTTTTACCAAAATAAGAGGGCAAATTATGACAGACAGTATGATGGTATAAGGACCTGAAAGTATCAAGGTTAATGAAACGAGAACCAACTAATTAAAGTCTTTCAAGTGCATGGTGAAACTAAACACAATACTCATTCTTGAAGGTGGGGTAGGTAATTTTGGAGAAACCAGCTCGAGTGCGCTAGAATCTGAAAATACACAACCGAAAAAAATCTGCCACTTCCTTACAGAGCCCCTCCTCCAACACACACAAACGCACACGTGACCAATGAGGGCACGAGATAAGTTTGTGCACAGATGGAAGACTGCAGGCAGGTAGGCCATCCAGTTATTTTAGCCGGGCCGGCTGGTCGTGCTTTTTACGCACTACAGCTTCCACAGATTACATTTTTTTATGTATTTATTTTCAAAGCATTTAATATATTCATTGCTATTGCTATTAAGAGAATTCCATGGAATATAACAAAAAGTGTTACTGAAATAAATCACATACCCCATCTTTAAGTGCGATTTTTAAGGTACTTCACGAATATTTCCATTTGCTGCTCTACTTTATACTTTTACTCGACATTTTACAAGCAATTTTTGTAATTTTTACCCCATCAAATGTATGTGACAACATGTGTTACTAGTAGTTACTTTCAAGATTCAGATTATAACTGTGTATACAATTATAAACTATGACTTTGAAGAACTAACGCTGATGCACTTTTTGATTAAGCTACCAAGCAGTTATGAAAGTTATTGACATTAGTCTAACCCTAACATCTGCAACATTATCCGAATGCATGCATCTATAATTATAATACAGTGATATAGATATAATTCTGACGTAGACCATTGTGCATAACGAGTGCTTTTATTATTTTTACGAAAATGTTTGAATGTAGGACCTATACTCATATTGTTTGTTTGATACACTAGTATTAGTACATCTTCAGTAAGAGAGTAACATCAAGATTTGTTATCATCTTCAGAATATGAGTAACACCTTGGTTAGACAAATTATATGTGATGTGATGCGTTTGTAAATAGAAACAACCCCCTGGATTTCCCTTTAAAGTTTAATTTCACACCAGACTAAATACACTTTTCAAACATTTTCATGTCCTTCTCCTTCAACACTTCCTTGCTAATCAGCGCACTGTATCGCCAATCAGTTACAGCCATCTTTAACCACACAGATGCCAGACCATGAGAATTGATACATTTAATCCCCTCACTTTTATAAAGGGGGTTTAAGCATGGCCATCGTCTGAGGGGTCGGGCGGTTGTTGCAAGTGTGTTTCTGTTAAACCCCCATGACTGAATCTATTTTCTGAGGCACCTATGACACTCATCTGGACCACAACAATGCCCCCTTTCTCCTCTCCGCCTCACGCTTGGCTGGCTTCTCTGAATACAACCCAGGGCCAAATAATCCATACCCCTGAACCCCCACACAGCACTCACATACGTAGAAACACACATGAATACACATGTTGGCACTTAAATGGTCGCATGTGTTTTGTCTCACTGGAAATGTAAGTGTCACTTCTTGTAGGATCTACCAACACACCCCTAAAAGTTTTAGCTTAAAGTGGACCTATCATGCTATATTGGGGAAATATATTGTAGGGCCTTACCTATACAAAACATGTCTGCGAAGTTTTTTGCTTAAAATACCAAACAGATCACCCATTGTAGCCATGGCTCATATTGCTCAAACACCTCTTTTGCAGTATCTGTTAGAGAAACGCGGAATCTGGGTCCTTAGCTTAAAAAAAAAAGTGGAGGAGGCGGAGCTAATGCCTGATCAGAATTCTACCGGAGATAAAGTTAAATTCTGCTGTGATAAAACGCCATCCTGTTCAAAACCACATCAAGGATTATTTCTGAAACAGTATGGAGCTTTTTCTCTTGCGGGTTTATCACAAGGTGAGTTCCTTTTTTTTCTTTTCTGCTTTTTAAACACATGTGATCTTCAGTACAGGTTAGCTCTGAGTGTTAGCGAGGCTTGCTAATGTAAACAAAGACTAGATTCCCCAAAACACGTCAGGCATTGTTTCTGATGGCAACTTTCTGTGAGTCCACCGCCGATATTACGTCATATCTGCAGCAAATCTGTATCCGCTCGTTGTACCCCCGTTTTTAAAAGATTTGGTTACGGAGGAAAAGAGAAAGGGTTTTATTTTCTGATGCTGCGTGAGTTCCCTGACACACCGGGCGGGGACACATATTTATGTATAAAAGACCTCAAAAAGTGCGTTTTGCATGATAGGTCCTCTTTAAGTAAACACCTACACATGATCAACTTGTATTCACTCAGCACTAAATAAAACAGGCACACTATACTAATGCTGGAACACTTGAACATCCACAAGAGAGCAAATCAGAATCAGAAAACTCAGAAATACAACACTGCCCTCATGTGGAGTGATTGAAGAAATACTTTTATTTTAATTTCCTCTTCAATATAAATTAAAAAGAAATATCAAAACAGTGTCCACTCTTGGGTTTATCAGTCTTATTTTGATCAAAGTTGATCCACATTTGGATATACAACTCTTTAAACTGAGGACAGGAAATCAATCTAACTCTAAATAATGTGAACAATTGTCCACTGTATTAAACTGTAAACAGATACTTCCTATGGGTTTTCTCTTAACTTAACCTTTCACTTGGAACAGTTATGCTATTATTATGCATAATACTGAGTTGTGTTACAACACAAACCCTTTTATTTCATATAATTTCTTACAATCCATTTGGCTTGAATACATACAGTACAACACAAAAGTATTACAAACTATAGCCCATTCATTCACAGGCACCCAGTGTACAAGGACTATAAGAGCAGCTGTAAAACAAACTTTAAACTTACAAGACTAAAAATAAGGACATCGTTGAGAGAGTAAACAATGGTATTTTCCAGGTTTTTATTATATATTTAAAAAATAAAAACAAGAAAAATAATATCATTGGATAAAAAGTGAATCATTGAATGTTTAGATATGTCACATCCTGGCCCTGGCTGATCGCCTCACTCCCTCACCTGTGTATTTTCGCTCCCTGTTAATCACCTGCCTGGTCTCAATGAGCCTCAGCTGTCCATAATGATCACTCCTCACCTGTGTATTTAGTCTGTGCTGTTTCCTTGGTCAGTGCCAGTTCGTCTTGTCTGTATAGCAGAAAGTGCTCCATGTTTCTCTTCTGACGTAAGCTATTGTTCTAGCTGCTTAGCATTTGTACCAACCTAGTTGGTTGTTTTTTTGTTGCTTCTCTAGTAGTTTTCCGCCAACTGAGTAGGTTGTTTTTCGTTACTTCAAGTCAGTACATTTTTTGATCATTGCCCGTTTTATTTTTACCTTTTGGATTAAACGCTTGACTAAAGACCTTATTGCCTGGTTGTGCTCTTGAGTCTTATTTTTTGCTCGTGCCCGTACTTGTCCTCGTGCCGTAGTGTGTGTGGTCGTGTGTGTGTTTTCCTCTCTCCCCCTCTGATTGTCCCCAGGTGCAGCCTCCCCCCAGGTGATCCGAATTAACAATCAGGACTTCCATATAGGACCGGAGGAGGACAGCAGTGAGAGCCTTCTTTCTCTCCTTCTCGTCTGGCTGCATGTGTGCAGCCTGTCTCTGTGTGAGACCCAGCATAGTTGTGTTGTTTGTTGTACGTTTGTGTTGTACTTTGGCTGGTGAGCCGCCTTACTTATTGACGCATTAAAACCTCACTTAAACTCCTTCGGCATTCCGTTTCCTCTCCTTTTTCTCTCGTCCGGCTGTCTGGTGTGTCGCTACTTCCCTTGGTACCCCTAGCTCTACAAGGGAACGTAACATGGGGGCTCGTCCGGGATCTTTGAGACAAAGAGTGAGTATTTGGTTGTTGGTTAGTGTTGATATTGTGTGTGGTGGTGAGCAGTAGTGTATATAGGTGTAGAATTGGCTGTGAAATGATTTACTGTTGAACAGCTTCCTCAGTTTAGACAGGGGAGTGTCTAGCTGGACTGAATCAGTCCTTCCTTCAGGCACTCATTTTTTATTTTGCCTTTTTTATTTTCGGGGTAATCCTGGGTGGGGATTCATTCCTTGTTGGGGGCAGGCGATTCAGGGTTTCGGCCGCTGATGGTTGCCTTTAAAGTCGCCTCGAGCCCGGCACGCTCCAGAAGATAGGTAGGTAAAGTTTGGTAGGCAGGATCTGGGGAAGTTTGTAAATAAATAATAATATTTGTAAGTAGCCGTTGCTATGGGGTCTAAATTAGATGCCAGGGTAAAAGTGCGTATGGTTCGTCTCCAGTGTGAGAGGGAGGAGCGTGAGCGTGAGCGAGAGTTTCAGCTCAGGAGGGAGCTGGAGAGCAGGAAGCAGGAGCGGGAGATCAGGAAGCATGAGCTGGAGATCAGGAAGTTGGAGGCAGACACTGCTGTCCGGATGCGTAAGCTAGAGCTCCAAGCAGCTGTGGTGGGTAATTCTGCCGTTACACCTTCAGGTTCTGCTGCTGCTTTTGATGTTGGTAGCAACATTCAGCTAGTCCCTGTCTTCCTTGAGTCGGAAGTGGAGATGTTCTTTGGTGCATTTGAGCGCATTGCTGCTGCCCTGCGCTGGCCAGAAGACGTGTGGGCCATACTTGTACAGTGCAAGCTAGTCGGCAAGGCTCAGGAGGCTTGCTCTTCTCTTTCTGTTGAGGATAGTTTGGAGTATGACAAGGTGAAAGGTGCTATTCTCAGGGCATATGAGCTTGTGCCTGAGGCCTACAGGCAGCGTTTTCGCGGCATGAAGAAAGCTTCTGGCCAAACATACGTGGACTTCGCGAGGGAGAAGAAAGTCCTCTTTGACAGGTGGTGTAGAGCATGTACAGCGGATGACATAGCTTCAGTATGTGAGCTGATGCTGTTGGAGGAGTTCAAAAACTGTGTACCGGAGCGTACGGTAGTCTACCTGAATGAGCAGAGAGTGTCTACCCTTCAGCAGGCTGCCACTCTGGCAGATGAGAGTGCGCTGATACACAGGAGCGTTTTGTTTCAGCAGGACCCTCCTCAGCGGGACACTTATCGGAGAGCTCCTGATAATGATGTTCCCTGTGCCAGTGTTCCATTGTTAGGTCCCAGGATAGACAGAGCGTGTTTTTTTTGTCTTGACCCAGGTCACATGATAGCAGACTGTGCAGCTTGGAAGCGAAAGCAGGCCACCACTATGGCGGATGAGGAAGGGCTTGAGCTATCACACAGTGGTGTTTTGGCTCAGATCGATTCTCCTCATCGTGATGGTTTCCGGAAAGCTCGTAACAGGCGTGCCACACATGCTCATTCTGTCTCTCTTCCAGGACCCAAGAAAAAGAGTGTTTCTTTTGTCTTGATCCTGGTCATCTAGAGGCAGAGTGTGTAGCTCAGAAGGAGCAGGTGGCAGCGGCTCTGGAAAAGCCAAAAGACCGGCACCCGGTTGCGATGCGACAGAGTGGTGAGTTGCAGTTGAGTTCTGCATCCGTCTGTGACGGTGCTGTGGGTGTGGGTGTTTCCGTCTCTGAAGCGGTTGGTGTGGACCTAGCTCAGAGCGATGTGGATCTGTGTTCAGTGAGTGGTGTGTGTTCCATGTGTTGCTCCGGTGTTGGCTGCTGGTGAGCAGTATAAGGTGTGTTTTATGGGGGGAAGTGTTACGTGCCGTAGTGTGTGTGTGTGTTTTCCTCTCTCTCCCTCTGATTGTCCCCAGGTGATCCGAATTAACAATCAGGACTTCCATATAGGACCGGAGGAGGACGGCAGTGAGGGCCTTCTTTCTCTCCTTCTCGTCTGGCTGCATGTGTGCAGCCTGTCTCTGTGTGAGACCCAGCATAGTTGTGTTGTTTGTTGTACGTTTGTGTTGTACTTTGGCTGGTGAGCCGCCTTACTTATTGACGCATTAAAACCTCACTTAAACTCCTTCGGCATTCCGTTTCCTCTCCTTTTTCTCTCGTCCGGCTGTCTGGTGTGTCGCTACTTCCCTTGGTACCCCTAGCTCTACAAGGGAACGTAACACCGAGAGACAGGAGTCTGTTTTGTCGTCTTTTGGTGGGCAAGTCTGTTATTTGGTCGAAAATATCCAAAAACTATTACTCCAGCCAAGTCCTCCAGCTCCCCCATTGCCTGTTTTCCCAGTGGATCCTACTCCAGTCCAGTCTTCAACTCCGACCCTGTCCCCTCACCTCTCCCGACCAGATCGGTTTTCTGGGGATTCCGGTGATTGTCGGGCTTTCCTGGCTCAGTGCGGCCTCCACTTTGAGCTCCAGGCTGCATGCTACCCATCTGAGCGCTCAAGGATGGCATACATTGTCTCCCACCTTTCTGGCCGAGCTGAGGCTTGGGCGACGACAGAGTGGGTGCGAAAGTCTGCTGTTTGTGACTCCCTCGATCTCTTCTCTGAGACCTTCACCAAGATCTTCCAGCACATCCCACCAGGGCGGGAGGCAGCCAGAGCACTCGTTGGATTGCGCCAGGGTAAGCAAAGGGTTTCTGACTATGCTATAAAGTTCCGTACCCTGGCAGCGGATAGTGACTGGAACCAATCAGCATTGTTTGATACTTTCCTTTATGGATTGTCCGGCACATTAAAGGATCAGTTAGCTCCCCTTGAGCTTCCAGCTGATTTGGACTCCCTAATTTCATTGACTATTAAGATTGACAAGCGACTGATAGAGAGGGAGCGAGAGAGAGAGACACTGCGATTCCATATTTCTCCCACAAGAGGCAGTCTCCGCCCAGCTCTTCGTCCTCATGGAATCACCCCAGGCCCTGGCTTCTGTCTACTGGGCCTCTGTTGCCCCCTGCTGTTCCGGAGGAGCCCATGCAGCTCGGCAGGACCAAGCTGACTCCCGAGGAGTGACAGCGCCGCCTGCGGGAGGGCAGGTGCTTCTACTGTGGTGAACGGGGACACTCAGTCGCCAACTGTCGCCTACTAAAAGATCTGGCTCGCCAGTAAAGAAGAGGGCACTGGTGAGCCGCACCACACTTAATGTTAGTCCCTCACGTTGTCTCCCAAATGTCACTCTGTCTTCGTCTTCTGTGGTTCTTAGGCATCCTGTTTTGGTAGACTCTGGCTCAGATTCCAGTTTTATAGACTGAGTTGGCTAAGAAGCTGAACCTTGAGACCTTTCCTCTTCCAAGACCAATGGAAGCAAGTGCCTTGGATGGCCATCTTCTCTGTAGGGTAACTCACCACACCCAACATCTTCGGCTAAGTTTCCAGGACGGTCACACTGAGCTTCTCGTTTTTCAGTCCCCGGAACACCCAATCATTTTGGGGTACCCCTGGCTTACCCTACACAACCCCCACATAGACTGGTCCACTGGCAAGATTATTGCTTGGTGTAAGGGATGTTTAAGTACCTGTTTTCCGTCCAAATGTTCCCTGACTGCTCCTCCAGCTGTCCCTGTAATTCAAGACATGTCCGATACTGATTACCCTGACATTTCCAAGGTCCCTCAGTGTTACCATGACCTTAAGGAGGTTTTTAACGAGGCCCTCATCGTGTGTACGATTGTGCTATAGACTTGTTACCAGGCTCTTCACCACCCAGGGCTCTGCTCCAGAGACACGGGCGATGAAGGGATATGTACAGTCTTCACTTTCCGCTGGATTAATTAGACCTTCTTCCTCTCCCGCTGGAGCCGGATTTTTCTTTGTGGCAAAGAAGGACAAGTCACTTCGCCCCTGCATTGACTATCGAGGTTTGAACGACATTACCATCAAGAACAGGTATCCCCTTCCTCTTATGTCATAAGCTTTCGACCAGTTACAAGGTGCTAAGATCTTTACCAAGTTAGATCTTAGAAATGCTTATCATCTGGTGAGAATAAGGGAGGGGGATGAATGGAAAACTGCTTTTAACACCCCAAGTGGGCATTACTAGTATCTAGGGTTGGGTATCGTTTGAATTTCCACGATTCCGATTCCGATTCTACTTTTCGATTCCGGTTCTCAATTCCGATTCTTTGAGGGGCAGGGTAAAAAAATTATACATGCTTCTTCCACCAAAAAAATTAAATTTATTCGAGAAACTTTTACACAGGTTAGTTTAAAGTAATATTCACATTAATCAGTCTGTTTATATTCACTGCTATGTAACTTTAACCTGAGAACCACTGAAGCTACAACAGTGCAACAGTCCAACTTTTAAAAACAGTTCTTGTTGAGAAAAACAAGCATATCTGCCTCTCAGGCATACCGGGAAGAAATGTTTGAACATTTTGAAGTAAAATGCTTCAATCTGGTGCACACGCAGAATTACTAGAGACTAGATCTTGGGGGTATAACTCTAAACACCCATATGAAAAAGATCGGTTTACATTTTAATAATTAAATAACAAATAGCCTACATGTAACGCATTTTATTTTTGTTGTTCATTCATATCTTATTTTACTATTTTATTTATGCATATTTTTTTATCTCCAGTTTAAAACGATATGTCTGGTTTACTGTCCTATAGTATAGGCCTACATTGGAATGATTTCAAACCTGTTTTATCCCAATAATTATAAAGGAGTGCCTTGGAAATATGTGTTTACATAAATTGTGACCAAAACGTTTGAGACCCACTGAGATAACTTAGACTAAAGTGAACTATCTAAACACTCAGAGTCCTTTACCTCACTGGGCTGAAGTTATCAGCCTCTCAGTCTGACTGGAGAGGACTCTCCCTCCACATCATTGTAGAAACATCATCTTCTTCCGTGAGAGCAGCTAGCACCAGATGCTAATAACAACAGCGCCCTCCCTTTCTCCCTCGCTCACTCGCACTTTGGCTGTGAGCTGCGGTTGCCAGATAAGCCAACATCCCCCATTTTCATCACTTGCAGCGCCCATCGTACAGGGCAAATGAAAAGTGTAACCGGGATGAGAAGGGTGTTACATTTACTTAATTATGAATGTTGTTACATCAAGGCCAACAATTAGGATGAGCACCAACGGTCAAAACATTTTTTTTTTCTCCCAGAGCTGTCAGCGCAGCGCCTCCACAGATCTGGCGCTCTCGGCGAACATTTATAATGCCAGTGCGACGGGCCGGCCCTGGTCTCAGGTTACACTGTAGGAAATGTAGATACAACGCTACATTGTCCGCACCGCCGCAGTCATACAGTAGGCTACGGAGAGCGTCGAGAAACATTTCCTCAGGAATCGAAAAGCGGAACCGAAATTCACATTTCTAAATGATGCCGTTGGAATTGAAATGTTGGAACCGGTTCCGAACCGGAACCGGTTCTCGGTACCCAACCCTACTAGTATCTCATAATGCCCTTTGGCCTCACAAATGCCCCAGCTGTTTTTCAGACTTTGATCAATGATGTACTTCGAGACATGCTTAACATCTTCGTTTTCGTGTACCTGGATGACATCCTCATCTTCTCCCCTGACAAAACGACCCACAGAGATCATGTACGCCGTGTCCTACAGCGTCTCCTGGACTACCATCTCTTTGTCAAGGCCGAGAAGTGTGAGTTTGATGTTTCCACTGTTTCATTTTTGGGCTTTATTGTGTCAGTGGGCAATGTTTTGATGGATCCGGCAAAGGTTAATGATGTCTCTGAATGGCCTGTCCCTGCAAACCACAAGCAAGTGCAGCGTTTTTTAGGGTTCGCCAACTTCTATAGGCGATTCATAAGAAACTTTAGCACTGTTGCTGCTTTATTTCATGCACTAACATCCCCAAACACAAGGTTTCAGTGGACCTCTCAGTCGGACCAAGCCTTCCAGAGGCTCAAGAAGGCCTTCACCACAGCCCCTATACTGACCCTCCCGGACCCACGTCCGCAGTTTGTGGTGGAGGTGGATGCTTCAGACGTGGGGGTTTGTGCTGTGCTCTCCCAGCGCTCCAATAGAGTACAACAAGGTTCACCCATGTGCTTTCCTCTCCCGGAAGCTTTCTCCTGCTGAGAGGAATTACGATGTGGGGAATCGAGAGCTGTTGGATGTTAAGGTGGCACTGGAGGAGTGGCGTCACTGGTTAGAGGGAGCTGAAGTGCCATTTATTGTGTGGACCGATCACAAGAACCTGGACTTGAGTACCTGCGCACAGCGAAGAGACTCAACCCTCGTCAAGCCAGGTGGGCTCTTTGTTTTAATCGGTTCAACTTTTCACTGTCTTATCGTCCTGGTTCTAAAAACACTAAGCCTGATGCTCTCTCCCGTCTCTTTGATACGGGCTCTGACCATTCTTCCCCCGCTACCATCCTGCCTCCCTCATGTATGGTGGGTGCTGTTACCTGGGCTATTGAGGAGAGGGTCAGAGAAGCAAATGTTGGTAACCCAGGGCCGAATGGTTGCCCTCAGAACAGGTTGTTTGTGCCCTCTCCTCTTCGCTCTCAGGTCATCCACTGGGCTCATGCGTCCCTTCTCTCCTGCCATCCGGGGATCAAACGGACCATGTTTGTGGTCAAGCAACGCTTGTTGCTGCCTGCCCGGTGTGTGCTCGGAACAAAGTTTCTCGTCGGCCTTCCCCTGGTCTCCTACGTCCCCTTCCTGTACCTACTCGCCCTTGGTCGGTCGTCTCTCTGGACTTTGTAACGGGTCTTCCCCTGTCCCAAGGTAACACAACCATTTTGACAATTGTCGACAGATTCTCAAAGTTGGTGCATTTTGTTCCTCTGCCCAAGTTACCCTCTGCCAAGGAAACGGCGGAGGTTGTCCTGTCCAATGTTTTCCGGTTACATGGCTTCCCTAAAGATGTTGTGTCGGATCGGGGTCCCCAGTTCGTCTCCAAGTTTTGGAAGGAGTTCTGCGCTCTCCTAGGTGCCACCGTTAGCCTCTCCTCCGGCCATCACCCTCAGTCCAACGGACAGACCGAGCGGCTCAACCAGGAGTTAGAGACCGTTCTGCGCTGTCTCGTCTCTCAGAACCCCACTACTTGGAGTAAGAATCTTATCTGGGTTGAGTATGCGCACAACACATTGCCTTGCTCTTCTACTGGTCTATCCCCATTTCAGTGTGCTTATGGCTACCAACCGCCCCTGTTTCCGTCCCTGGAGGGAGAGGTCAGGGTTCCTTCTGCCTTGGCACTGATTCGGAGGTGCCGTCGCACCTGAACTGGGGCTAGACAAGTGCTGCTTAGGACGTCTGCTCGGTACAAGAGTGCAGCAGACGGATCCCTGCTCCCACCTATCGTGTCGGCCAGAGAGTATGGCTCTCCACTCAGGACCTTCCTCTTCGAGTCGAGTCCCGTAAATTGGCGCCTCACTTTGTTGGTCCCTTCCCTGTCTCAAAGATTATTAATCCTGTTGCTGTGCGACTCAAGCTTCCCAGGTCCATGAGGTCACACCCAACGTTCCATGTGGCTCGGATCAAGCCAGTCAAAGAGAGCCCTCTGGTTCCTGCCTCCAGACCCCCACCGCTCCCCAGGTTCATCGATGGAGGGCCAGTTTATTCTGTCGGGCGGCTCGCCGGCGGGGTCGTGGACGCCAGTATCTGGTGGATTGGGAGGGCTATGGTCTTGAGGAGACAGAATGGGTATCTTCAAAGAACATTGTCGACCCAGACCTCATCCGGGATTTCCACAGGCATCATCCAAACGAGCCTGGACCGTCCGGTGCCGGTCGTTGAGGGGGGGGGGGATTTTCGTCATCGCTTTCTCAATTCACCATAGACTGTATATATAAAGGTTGTGACTGAAGTTTTTGAAAATGTTGTTGGATTTTAAGTAATCAAATAAAGACGTTTCTTAAATTCAGTCAGAAGAGCCTAAGTAACTTTAAGGCACTCTTGGCATATCTCATTCAAGTAACTGTAAAATATTTCTTCCGAACACTTGCTTTTTACAAAGGGTTGATTTTTGGTTAATTTACACACTTTGACTAACTAGCACTTATTTCACTTTGATTTTAAATGTAATGTTATATTTTATTCCCTTCTATTTCAATGTAAATACTGCTTTATTATATTTGTCTTATTTATTTTGTTATGTTATTATAGTGTTCTTAAAATAGCTATCTGTGTTTTTAAATGTTTGTATTACTTTTATGTATACACCACGACACCAAGTCAAATTCCTCATAGCTGTCAACCTACCTGGTGATAAACCCGTTTCTGATTCTGATACACCACATATTTGCTTAGCTCTTACATTGGCTAAACGACTTTATTTTAACTTCAGTCCATTGCAAAAAAGATAGATAAAACGCACACAGACAGACACACTCACACATTTAAAAACATTTATATCAGGAAATACTACTTCACTTCTTCTGAGTGCGGCATCATTTACCAAAATGTGCCATCAGAGGGCGACATCTCACAATCTTCTTTCTCACATCCATGCCAGAGAAAAGATCTAAATAGAACCATTGTCTGCAGTACATTATTAACTTTTACATAGTGGACCTTTTTCTAAACTGGGGTTTTGATGGAATACTGTATACACAGCAGGACTGTGGATTAGTTATATTAATTGTTTACTACAAGTTAGTGATAGATCTGTTTCATTGCGGCTGTGCTTTCCTTTAGCGTTGTGTCTCCCTGTCTGACACCAACTAATTATAATGCAACACTCAAACCATTCACAGGAGTTTGGCCAAAACATACAGTGAGTTGTTCATTTTTGGAGAAAAACATGAGAGAAAGGGATACAGAAAGACATTAGGGTGACACAGTATTGAAAAAAGCCCACAAATAATTTCACCATAATCTGCCTCCTCAGACATGGCAGGGAGCAGGCTGTGAGGAGGGAAAACCTCGTAATCTGTCCCGCCTGCCGCTCACTGCAGCCAGCAGTGAAGGGTGATGCTCAGGATAGCTTCCCTATTAGGGTTACATGATAGCACATGTCAGTGAAAGGGCACCTGGATAGACAAACATCTAAACACACTCTACACCACAATAGTAGTCAGGGTGCATTTTTCACCCCCGTGCTAGGAGTTAAAGGTCCCCTATTATACTATTTTTCATCAATATATTATAGGTCTCAGATATATACAAAACATGTCTCTGAAGTGTTTGGCTCGAAATACCAAACAGATGCATGCATTGTAGCAACCTATAAACCCCTCTGTTTCAGCCCTGTTTCAAAAGTGCTGATTCTGTGTCTGTTACTTTAGATGACAGACACAGACCCTCTGAGAGATATGTGGTTCAAATAAAACAGAAAGGTGCTCTCGGAGGAGATTCAGGTGATAAGGTGGGGGGGGGAGTACCTTGGTTGGTGATTGGCTAATGGTTACACAAGCCAAAAAAACATTATGACATCACAAAGTGGCCAACATCTGATCAGCTCATTTTCAGACAGGATTTTATATAAATGGATCAGGACAAAAAGAGAGAGAATCTTTGTCCCTGAAACTTTCAGAATCTCTTTACACGGAGGGGACACATGTTGATAAAATACATGAAAAAGTGGATTTTGCACCATAGCTGACCTTTAAAGTCATTAATGCTGAGAGAGTTGACTAGAAATTGTACATTGGCTATAGCTTAAGGATTCCCTTTTCTTCCAGATATCACTGAAGTCCTGTTTGAGTATCTGGTGCCTGAGAGGATTGAGCCAGAGGCAGAGCGGGAGTCTGAGTTCTGGGTTCCAGACAACAGCCAGGCTGGGCCTTCCTCTCCAGACTCCTCTGGGATCGAGGGAACCGTCGACCGGCTGCAGGAGATGATGAACGGCATGGAGACGCTGCTGACAGACATGGAGGAGTTACGGAGCGACTGCAGCCAACAGACTGCTGAGCTGATTCGTTTTCAGTTCAGTAAATATATCACAGTGCATACAACTTTAAGAAAAACAACCATAAAATGGAATGAATACCTCTCTGTCGTATACTTTTAATAAAACCTCATGAGCTTTACAAGGGTACAATTTGTTGCATAGCTTACTTTCTAGATTGCCACGTGCCACTGACTTTAACACAAGCGAGACCATAATCCTGTGCTGCATGTGAACACATGATTTATATGCCACCCAGAAACAAACACACACTTCACAGCTATCATTTCCCAGTACCAAGGTATTTTATGTTGACAGATATGATTTAAGTATGTTACTCTCTTCAGCCTGGATGGCTCCTCCAGCTTCTTCTTTGATGAATTTCTGGCACAGGAATGCTTCTCTTCTTTTGGTACATCTTCTACATTCTCTTCCCATCCAAGCTCCACTGTGGTTTCGCTCTAAAATAACCCTAAATGTGATGTGTACTTCCCACCAGCACCCCTGCTGCTACCCACTGGTCTGTATTTAGTGGTCAGGGGATGTGTAAAGGGGACAATCAGTGGCCAAGGACCTTCAAGATCCCTCCACCTTAAATTTCATTTTAGTGGGTTCTTATGTCATGTACACAGGTTATGCAACCACTTAATTATGTGTACCAAAATATTCTCTTCCTCTTCTGTGTTGGAACAAACTTAATGCAAATGTTACGCAAACGCCCATATTTGTTTTCTAAATGTCTCAAAGTAAAACATATGGCTGGTATTGAAAACACTTGATATAAATATCATCATGAGTAGACCCACAGCCTGAGGGTCTTAAAAAGAAATTATAGCTTATGTTAAACGTTAAAAAAAGAAGTACGAAACCTGACACTATATAGGCTGAGGGCTTGGTGAGCAGAGAGGGTGAGGAGAAGCTGTGCAGCCGTGCCTACCTTCATCACTACTGAGGTGTTCATCTCTCTGCTGCTCACAACCAGCCGGAGTCACTTCAAGAAGGTAAGACATGATCTGATGGCATTCACGGTTTCATTTATCCAGGTTTAAACTTTTTGCACATTCATGTCTAAGATATTAGCAAATTAATCTCTAGAGACATCAAGAAATGTCGCTTTCATCCCAATTATCATTTATATTGAGTATTACAATTTAAGGTGTTTTCAGTGGTGGCATGTAACAAAGGTCATTACGTTTGGATATGAGTATTTTCCTTCCATGCCACTTTACATTTCTGCTCTTCCACATATGGGAAGAGTGGGGAAATATTGTATTTTCTACCCTACAGTGACCCTACAATCTGACAACTTTAGAAGTGGGTATTTTTACACACAAAACATATAATGCTTTAAAACAGGATGTTTTGTTGTAAATTGAAATGCCCAACATTTTCTTTAAATACAGCTTGAATGTTAACTCAATTAATAATGATTTGTAAAAAATGTATTGGAAACTGTTTTCTTTAATCTATTGACATTCTTTATGTGAAAACATGAAATGGTTCCAGCTGCGTTCTTAAAAAAAAAAGTCATTTTCACATTTGTATTCAACAATCAAGCCTTTCATCATTGTTTGCTGTTTGACACAACAAGCATTGTGATGATGAATGCATGTGCAATTATACATTAACATAATAGTGTAGTTAATTTTCCTGATTATACTGATGATAGAACTGTAACTTCGTACACTTTGGTATGAGAAAAATATCTGAATACTACTCCACCATTGTTTTTCTTCTCATTGCTATTCTCACCAACAGTTCTGTAGAAGCTTCTAGTGAAAATGAATATTGTACAAGTCCTGGGTCTCCTACAGCTGCTGGCTGTACCTGCTTTCACTGTAAGTCTCAGTATTATCATATATCTATAATATTGTTCCAATTGCATGTCCATAACAAGTGATTTAATACAGATATAAATAGCAAAGAACACTTTGTACAGTACGTCCAAAATCTCAACAGGCAAAGGCACACTATGTTATTTCTGACATATGTGGTGTTTATGTGCCACAAAGAGAGTTTATGCAAGAGTTGGGGATGGTTTGTGGCTAAATGTTCCAGTTTCTATTTCAGTGTCTCCAGGATGCTCATAGTGTGTGTTAGTGGTTGGTGGTGTGGGATATGGTGATGTGTGAGAGCATGTATGTGTTCCAGAGGCTGGAGGAGTGACTAGTGTTTTTCTTTTTTCAGCTGATACCGCCAAGCCATGACTACTGGGGAGAGTTTACAGCCTACGGGCCCTGCAGCCGCACCTGTGGCACAGGCGTGGCAATGAGAACCAGGAAATGTGTCACCTCCAGGTTAGAAATAGAGTGACAGGATGGAACATATACTGTACTAAAGATTACTTAAAAGTAGGACAGTAATTATTTGTTTGAAATCCTCTTTTTAAAAATGTTGCACTGTCTTTTTTTTTCTCCAGTTACTACTATATTCTATATAAATGATCATAATCATATTATTGAAGTGCACCTGATCTGCATGACCAATAAAGCCAAATACATTTAACAATAAAGAGAGTTATCTGGCTTTTATGTTATTAATATTATTTTTCTTTTCTCTTATAGGACTGATGGAGGGCATAATTGCCTAGGATCCTCTAAGTCCTTCCAAACCTGCAACACGCAGGTCATTTGAGGCCTCTTTATTAATGAGATCCACAACCTTCATTAATGTATCCTAAAACATGCCAATACTCCAACATTGTGTCACAACAGGCATGTGCAGTTGGAACCAGGGACTACAGGCAGGAGCAGTGCTCCCAGTTTGACAGAACGGACTTTCAGAGCAAACACCATACATGGGTGCCTTTTTATGGATGTATGTAAAAGACATGTACATGTTCTTAAGTGTTTATGATTTATTATGAGATGTATTTAACATTATTGGATTACCAGAGGTGTTGGTGTTGATTAAGTCCTCACTGACACCCTGGCAAACGATCTAAAAGTTAGTGTTGCTGTTTGATGTATTTACCGATCTATTATTTGTTCTGTAGCGGCCAATCCATGTGAGCTGAGCTGTGTCCCAAGAGGGCAGAACTTCTTCTACAGACACAGGCCATCAGTGGTTGATGGGACACCGTGCTATGTGGGCCGCACTGATATCTGTGTGGATGGAGTCTGCAGGGTGGGAACAATAATTAGATCCATAATGCAATGACAGATTTTCAGTGCTTCATAATGTACTGTTTATCTATAGAATATCATTGCCTATTCTCCTAAATAAGTAGCTTTTATTTGCGTTTACAAGTGCACAAGCACAGTGGTGTAATTTAAAAAATGTGTCTTTTCAGGTTCTGGTCCATGGAGAGTTTATGGGCTTGGATGAAGACACTAATTCTGTTCACTCTGCTAACATCGTTACTACTCGCCCAAGGGAGACACTTACATACCACTACAAAACTGGTGTATATGGCCAGTGCTCTGCCTCTTGCAATGGAGGCATGCAGTACCGCAGTGTGAAATGCTGGGTTCAGGACACAGCAAACCCCCGTGTGGTGGAGGAGTCTCACTGCATCAACCAGCGCCTGCAGAGGCCACAGAGCCAGCAGGCCTGCAACATGCATCCCTGTGCCGAGTACAGCGTCTCCAGCTTCAGCGTGGTGTGTACCTCACAGAGAACTTTATAGTTATATATATAACAGACAGGCAATGGCATATTGTTGCTTGCAATTAAATGAAAATAAGTTAAAGCCTTAATGAGAATAGAAAGATAGAATCCAATACTTACACCGTACAGAATGTAAAGCAAAGTGGCTAAGAGTACCATTTCATTATCACTTTTCCTATGTTTTGCACAGTCCAAGGGTGGAAAGACACATCTTTGTCATTGGAAACATTGAGATTTAAGTTAAATGTGATACCAATTTAAAATAATTGTATATGATATAGAGCCGATCAACTGTCTTGATTATAGTCTCATATATTGTAATTTTCCTGAGGTTAGTCAAGTCAGGTCACTTTTATTTGTAGCCCAAACAATATCACACATTTCTCAATTCTAGATCCAGAATAAGTTAAACTTACCACCATCAAGGGATATATTTTTATATAGAAAAACCCTTAGGAAAATGAAAATACAAGGACAATAAAGACAATCCTGGAAACAAAATGATATGCACCATGATTTATTTGGTAATGATGGTTTGCTGTGGGACTGACATTTTAAACTATCTTGTCATATATGATGCTCAGTGTTCGGTGACTTGTGCGGAAGGCCAGCAGACGAGGGAGGTGTTCTGCGTGGGGCCGGGAGGTGAACGCCTGGCTGACCACGCCTGCAACGGACTGGCAAGACCCTCTTCTGTCCAGGCCTGTCGTAGACCCGCCTGTTACACACACATCACCTGGCATGTGACCGACTACGGCCTGGTAGGTAACATGCAGAGTGTTGTGGACTGGGAAGGAACCTTTGCCTCTCCCCGGCCCACATTATTCACCCTCTCCTCTCCTGTCTCTGCAGTGCACCATGAGCTGTGGTGGTGGTGTGAGGGAGAGGAGAGTGGGCTGTTTTGATACAGATTTGAACCCCTACCCAGAGGCCCGGTGCGGAACAGCTAGCAGACCCGTCTCTGTGGAAACATGCAACTCACAGCCATGCCACGCAGCACAAAGTGAGCCAAATCTGAACCAGTCAAACTCTTTTGGTTTTATTGTCTTTGCATGTTTGTATTTAACTAATGTACCTTATCTTTAGTGGTCCCAAGTGTGCAGGACCCAAGGGCACATGAAACCACCACAAGAGGATTTGTGCCCCATGTTCCAGAAGACCCTTCAGGTATGTACAGCATGTGGAGGATGTTTTATTAAAATGTTATTCTCTTTCTACGCATTTAAAATGAAATTACTTTTGAATGTGTAGATTAAGCAGTGGTTAAGAAAATGTGGTAATACATATTTTATATGACACACGACAAGTTATTTTATCACAGGCATTACTCAGATTATTTTCAAGTCAATTCCTCCTCAGGCTATAAAGAAATGTTGCACTTATGTTGTCATTTTTAAAAGTCAAACTTACATCACTTTTGACAATTTCTTTAATGGGTTTTTAAAATAACCCCTGGGCAATTATGCAATCATGTACAGCAATATAATCACATAGATGGCAGATCAGCCCATCCCTTCCTCCACCACCACACTCACCCCCAATTACCACATCCGAGCCACACACTCTACATATATATAAAACATATCCAGCTGAACATAACTTCTACTAAATAAAATCCCAACCCTTCAAAAAGACATATATAAACACATATTTACAGGTCTATGGCATGTACAGTATGCTTATTTGACCATGTCTGCGTCTGTGTTTACTTGTGATAGCTTCCAGGCCACAAACAAACAGTGTCTACCCTCCTGTGACTGGTCCTCAATGCGCACAGTCACACTATGGCTGCTGTCCTGACGGCCATACCTCCGCCGCCGGGCCCAAGAATGAGGGCTGCTCCCTAAATGACTGTATTCACACCAGGTAACACTGCTCCCTTAACCCATTAAATCACATACATCTGTTAATAAATAGCATATTATATAAAATCGAAGAACTTCTAATAATCTCTTTTCTGCAGATTTGGCTGTTGTTTGGATGGAGTGACTCCAGCTCAAGGATTTGCAAGGGCTGGATGTCCTGAATACCGGAGAGCTGTGGTAAGAATAACATCTGTTTCTCCTTTTGATTCAATAAACAGCATACTGAGGTTACTCAAAATGTATTTATTCTTTATGGAATGTGCCATATATATATGTATAAGTATAGGGTCTTTTTGGCTCTTGCGAAGCTTTGGCAAGTCTGAGAAAATAATCATAAGGATGTTTGTAGTAATAGGTTGTCTATTTTACCACAAAATGGGTATTCCCCAATTTAAAAAAAAAGATTGACCCATTTTACCAACTAAATTGTTTATGAACATCCTCTAACTAAACCCTGCTATATATATGTTCTAGATGTACTGGCTATCAGGGACAATTGACCATCTTTCTTTTGTCTTTCTTTTTTTCTAAGCAACACACACCACCTCCTACTGCCCCTCCAGCCAGTGGCAATGTGTGCTTCATGCCTCGCGATGAAGGCTCCTGCGACAGATGGGCGGTGCGCTTCTTCTTTGACTCTGGCACTAGCAGATGTACTGAGTTCTGGTATGGAAGCTGCCAGGGCAATGCCAATAACTTTATGTCCCTGGGAGCATGCCAGAGAGAGTGTGGTGGTGTAGTGATGAGGGATCCCCCAACTACACCTCGCAGAGGGACCCCAAGGAGAGGATCCCCCAGCGGGGCATAACCATCCACACAATTAATACCTCATAATCAGTACTGTCAACACAGCGTTTATTTTAACATCAGACTTTGGATTATAAATTATTTAGATCACATTATAACTGACACAATCCCAGCTCAGGGTTCTGATTGTGTTTGCAGTTTGATCTTTGGTTGTGATGTTCAAAATATTCACTTTCACACATTTTGCCTTTTAGATCATATACAATTCAATGATGTCAATGTGATAACCCAAGATAAATCATTAACCAAATCAATAAATGTTCAAATATCCGGTAATAAAACCCGAGTGTGGTCTATTTTTGCAATGTTTCCAATACCGTTTTATTTTATTCCTCAATTTTATTTTATTCCTCAATTTTTCGGTTTTTACAAAACAAAATACAGTGGTGTAATATCAAATTCTACATTTACTGAGATAGTAAAATATGGTTTATTTACTTTTACTATGGATTCCTATTTTCTAAATGATGTATGGCCTAGATTTCAGGAGCAAAACACTGTGGCTTCCTAGTTTTGTTGGCAAGTTAGAGTTTAAAAACATGTGTCAATGTTAGCATAAAACATTATTAGCCAGATTTTGATTAGGAAAAAATACTGACTCACCACAGAACAAAAATTATGTTTAGAAAATACTGATCTTGTATTTTCACGACCAGACTTTTACTTTGAAACATATTTTTATATTTTGAAGGGACCTCACTTTACAACCGGAAATAAACGCATTTCATTTCCTCTGAGTATTTTTCTGCAAACAGCTGGCTACATTCATCGCACGGGGAATTGAAAAGCAATAAACACCGAGTTATTTTTGTCAGTTTTTCTTTCCTAACAATCAGACAGTGTCTGCAGTCAGCATAACCATGGTAAGAGTGTTTGGTTTTACGTTTTGATATGTTAAAACGCACACAGTATCAGCTATATTAGCTCCTGTTAATCCATCACAGCTAAAGCTAAGCTAACAAGCTACGATGCTAATATTTCTCTGTCAATGGTGTCTTTTCCAGTTTCTTCGTTTGCTATGAACATCTCACGATAAAATGTAATAATTAACTCATCTTTATTTGACTTCTTAATGTGGAATCAGTTACTTATGTGGGACCTATTGTAAAATAGTAATACGTTAAAGCCACAGTAAGTCATTTGATTAAAAAATAATGTGCATTTATCTCGTGTGATTCCTGGAGAAATGTACTCTAAATGCTTGGTTTTTCACAGTAACAGATACAACTGGGCATTAATGTGATGTGATGTGATTTAACGTAATGTGATTGCATTAATTTGTGTATTTAATATTATAAATCATCTTTACAGTCGCACACAATTTTGCTTGTTCAACCAACCAAGAGACCAGAGGGCCGCACATATGCTGACTATGAGTCAGTGAATGAATGTATGGAGGGTAAGTCTTCTTCAGCTGTTTTTTTAATAGTTATCTTAACCCATACTCTGGAACTAGCAACATTACATTTTTAATTAAACAACATTCCTCACCATTGTAATAATTATTAATTTGAACATATCAGCATCAGAAACATATTTATTGCCAAGTAGGATAACGCATACTAGGAATTGTTCCTAGTGTATATGATGCTTACATAAACAGAGTCAAAGAAGATAAGTTGTAAGAAAAGGACCAACAAATAAAACTATAATAACATTAAAATATAGAGCAATATTTACATGAAATATAGATATACCAAAACAAATATGTACAGAATAATATGACTAAATAGTCATATGGAAAAAAAATGTGCAGTTTTGGTTGGAAAGGTGGAAAGCTGTGCAGATATTAGATGTATTTGATATTATTTAGGGCTATCTGTGCCATTTAAGCTAAGGTGTCCATGGGTGCTTTGAAAGGCGCCTCTAAATAGAATGAATTATTATTGATATTTTGATGATGTTTATTAAACACAAATAGTTTTGTTATTATTCAGTATGTCCTGCACCCTTCTTCCAGGTGTTTGTAAAATGTATGAAGAGCATCTTAAGAGGATGAATCCAAGCAGTCCCTCCATAACATACGACATAAGTCAGTTGTTTGACTTCATTGACGACTTGGCAGACCTGAGCTGTCTGGTGTAAGTATGATCTGCCTATCCATTTGAGTCAAAATCAACCTTGCATAAAAAGTGTTGGTCACTTCCATTGAAAGTATAATTTGTTTTGCATACAGATACAGAGCGGACACTCAAACATACCAACCATACAACAAAGACTGGATCAAGGAGAAGATATATGTCCTGCTGCGGCGTCAGGCTCAGCAGGCAGCAAAGTGAACACATCAGTAAGGAGTTGTCCTGCTAAACACTTGGAAGGAGTTTATGCTGCACTATTTTTCTACAGTGTCTTGAAGATCTGTGTATAAGGACAACATTGTCAGTTTGACAAAGGGAAGGGTTTACATACTACACCATACATTGGGAAAGGAACGGGTTTGAAAACTGGGGACATTTCCAAAATGTGGGGCTTTATATAGAAAGGGAGTCGTGCTCTGCCGCCTACGTATGTTTGTTATTAGTTACACTAAGGTCTTGGTGGGGAGAATGACTGCCACGCACAGATCACACTCCATCAATACGTATTGATGGAGTGTGATCTGTGCTTGGAGAAATGTTCCTGGACTAGGTAAAAACTGTTTTTTTTGTTTTAGTAGTGTTTTTGTTTCCCTAGAAGTGGTTACATTTTCTTATACATTTACTGAGCAGTTGGATTTCGACGTTCTTTTCACTGTGAATGCCGGTTATTTTACTTTTAAATAAAATAAATAATCTGCATAACTGACTCCATAAGATTTACTTTACATATTCCATCTATGATTTCTGTCACTGTATCCTACCATCATGGGGGAAATATTTGTGTTGTTGTAAACATGTTGATTTATAATAGCGCAGTTTGAGTTTTCTTTCTTTAAACAAAAATAAAGTATTGTTTTCTGACTGGTCTCCAACTCGCTACTATACAACAGATATCACAATGAAGAAAAAACATTTCCTGTTCAATCAGAATCTCAGCATAGAAATTGCTGGTTGACAAGGATCTACATATGGATTTGTGTATGTGTTTAATGGTTGGATTATCTTTTTAATTAAATGCAGAATTGCTGGATGATAAAAGAAAGAATGGAAACATTATTTATTGTGATCTTGAACTGAGCTGCTATGTCACTGTTTCTTTAAATGTGGCGGCTGCCCTGTTGTTGCTGTGCTGGAAACCCCGTACCTACTCTGAAGGGACCCAAGATGGCTGATTACTCACGGGGGGGGGCAGTTAGCAATTATCTGAACAAAAACGTCGGGAATGAATGGCAAATAGCCTTGTAATGTAAAGCGCAACATTTCAGTAATTATACGACTACAGTTGGTTGGTTTGCAAATGTTTTGGGACGCATGAATACCAGTAAGGGGAGGGTGGTCTCTCCGCGGCCCCGAGCCAGAACATGGCGGAACACTTGGGGAAGAAATAGCAGCTAACGCTAGCTAGCTGGCGCAATATTCAGACACAATTAGAAACATTGATCCAGGGTAAACACGTCTGCGGTCGACAAGTGTCAAATAATGTTATCGGTGTTCCGTTTTTGTTATTTTGCTTCAAATGGTTGTTTAATATGTGTAGCGTAGGCTGTTAGCGTACTAGCTAGTTAACTCGTTCGGTTTTCTAGCTAACAGGCTAACGTACACACTGTACTAACAAACAGGCGGATTGTTTTGGGACCAGAGGTCGTAACGGTGGGGCTTATTCTACGTTTCCTCTGTGTGGTCGGACTTTCAAATATTTATCAGGGCTTGTTTTTGTGAATTAACACGTTCGCTAACGCCAATGTCCTCCGCACTGTAAATTAGATTGTCGTTAGCTTGACACAATGGCTGTTTTTATATGGCGCTACAACACTGGTGATATAAGTTTGAAGGCAGCTCGTTAAAATAATCAGATATTGTAGTTTGAATCGTCGTCTTCCTGGATAGTAGTATCATTCAAATAGCTGTCAGCCCGGTTGACCCCTGACACTAGTTAAGTTAGTCCTGGATTGTAGAAGTGATCGGGTCTAAAATAAGTGAATTAAAGTTGTGGCGTTACTAGGTGAAGCAGACACCCTGTAAAGTCAAAGAAGGTCCGGAAGGGGGAAACCGGTCACAACTACCTGCCAGGATGACGGACACTCGTCGACGAGTCAAAGTCTATACCCTGAATGAGGACAGACAGTGGGATGACCGTGGGACTGGACACGTCTCCTCGGGATATGTGGAGCGTTTGAAAGGCACGTCGCTGCTGGTGCGAGCAGAGAGTGATGGTAAGCAAAATAAAATATACAATGCCTGTGTGTAGTGGCCACATCAGGACATGAGAATGACATCAAGGGCAATACATGTGGTTTAATGTTTTCTATACACAATCTTGGATTTTTTGTGAATGCTTCTCCAATTGTCTTTTCACATTATGCTTGAGTTAACTAAAAGTTCTGCTTAGCCATCATAGCATTAAGTCAAGCAAAAACAATGCTTTCTGATTACATTTTGACAAGTAACAACGAACATAGAGCCAACCCACACAATCTGTTACACAGGCATGAATATGTAAGTCAGTGGTACCTTAAAACAACGGGAGATGTGTAGTACATAACTCTCAAAATTGATCGAGAGCCTTAATTGATGTGGGATCTGGATCAGAATTTGCAAGGGGCCTGATTTGGCCGCTGGGTCTTGAGCCAACTGAGAGATCACTTGCTGTCTATTAGCCACTGTTTTAGTTGCTCTATATGTAAACAATACTATTCACCACGATTTTTGACCAGCTGTGTCAACTGTAACCATGCATGTAAGCCCACATGTATGTAGCCAGTATTCCTTACCTAACTTCCTTTGATGACAATAATGGGCTGACTTAGTTTTTAACCTCACAGGTTCCCTTCTGCTGGAGTCCAAAATCAATCCAAATACAGCCTACCAGAAACAACAGGTCAGTATATAGCATGGGGCAGTTATCTCATCTATAATATGGATTTTCTATCTCTGTGCACTGATTTGTATATTGCATTGTTTTTCTTTTGGAAAGGACACATTGATAGTATGGTCAGAGGCGGAGAATTATGATCTGGCGCTCAGCTTTCAAGAGAAGGCTGGCTGTGATGAAATCTGGGAGAAAATATGCCAGGTAACTACACTTAGCTTTGTGTGGGTGTGTGTTGTCTGCTCCGATTGTGTATTCATTTAATAGCAAGTGTGTTTGGGTGTTCCTTATGTGACTGTTACATCTCACACCTTTCCTCTGCTTGTGTCATTGTTTAGGTGCAGGGAAAGGACCCATCAGTTGACATCACCCAGGATGTGGTGGACGAGTCTGAGGAGGAACGCTTCGACGACATGTCTTCGCCGGGTCTGGAGTTACCTCCATGTGAACTGAACCGCTTGGAGGACCTGGCCGAGCTGGTGGCATCCTCACTCCCGTCACCACTGCGGCGCGAGAAACTGGCACTGGCTGTGGAGAACGAGGGCTACATCCGCAAGCTCCTGGAAATGTTCCGTGTGTGTGAGGATTTGGAGAACAGAGAGGGACTGCACCACCTGTACGAAATCATAAAAGGCATCTTCCTGCTCAATCGTACTGCACTCTTTGAGGTTATGTTCTCTGAAGAGTGCATCATGGACGTTATTGGTTGTTTGGAGTTTGATCCAGCGCTCTCGCAGCCACGGCGGCATCGGGAGTTTCTGACTAAGACAGCCCGTTTTAAGGAGGTGATCCCCATCTCTGATCCTGAACTGCGTCAGAAAATACACCAGACTTACCGGGTGCAGTACATTCAGGATATGGTTCTACCAACGCCCTCTGTTTTTGAGGAAAACATGCTGTCCACCCTGCACTCCTTCATCTTCTTCAACAAGGTGGAGATCGTGGGCATGCTACAGGTGAGATGGGTAGTCACTTATAAGGTTTGCCAGTGAAAGATATCCGTTTTAACTTTCAAATAAGATGTGTTTGTGCACCATATTTTCACTTTTAAAATGTTCTCATTGCTAAAGCTGATGATACTCATGTATATTCTGTACACTCTTTACATAAAGACATCCTGCTTTCACCTCAAAAGGCACACATAAGATCATTTCTTTGAAATAGTGTTTATATCGTGAGGACTGGAAATTACAATAATTGTAGGATTGTGCAAAGGTTTTATTTCTGTCTGAATCTGCTTTACCCTGTCTGAGTTTGTCTGCTAGTCTTTTTATGGTCATGTGACCTTTGTGTTTTTGTACTGTGTCAACTCAGCAGTGTTTATGTATGGTTGTCTCCATGGAGATGGAGAAGTGTTGTGTAAATCAGTTATGCTGCGCAAGAGGAAAACTGAAACTGGCACTCTGTTGCCTCTGGTACACCGTGCTATGTGAGGTTCTAGAGACAAACATTACTGATGGTGACCTTTTTCTACCATGAAGCAGTCTCATTAGAAGAGCAGACCAAGTGTTTTATTTGTGTGCATTTACCTAGAATGTTCATTTAAACACAATACTGGAATGCATATATTATTGAATGGCACTGATTCTTTAGTGTAAAACAGTCAAATACATAACCATCATCCACACTTTTTAAGACTTTTATTTTCTTTTAGTAGATTTTCTTTAATGTAAATACCAGTAAACAAAATATGTTTTTGATTTATGGTTGTAAATTGAACCTGAAGCAATGTTCATAACATAAAACATGTCACACTATAACTTTAGTTCCGTCTCTGGTACATTTGGTGGGTGCTAGATCAAAATAGATTTGATTTGTCCACCAAGATGGCAATGTGGCTTAAATCCTTCCAGTTAATTTAGTTTCCTGGTTATTTATATCTGACTCCTACTCTTGATCAATAACTACTTTGTCCACAGTGTTTTTTTTCTTATTCTGATTTGTTGATCCTTTGTGTGATTCTCCCCTTCTCCCCTTCCCTTCCTTTTTGATGTCAGGACGATGAGAAGTTCCTGACAGACCTCTTTGCACAGCTAACAGACGAGGCTACAGATGACGATAAAAGACATGAACTGGTATGCCAGACCTTTCATCAAAGATATTATTCATAACAAACTGTTCTCATGTCCATCCTTGTTTTGATAGAGTTGTGGTTTGTTTGTTTCTCATAGGTGAACTTCCTAAAGGAATTCTGTGCATTCTCGCAAACGTTACAACCTCAAAACAGAGACGCCTTCTTCAAGACATTGTCAAACATGGGCATTCTACCGGCACTAGAGGTCATACTGGTGAGTGCAGCAACCTTAACGTCAATCAGAATGAAGTCAATTGGGCAATGTTTTCTTTGACATTTAAGAATGTTGGCTTTTGAGCTTTGGTGTTAAGATAAGCCTTTTTGCGTTACGATCATTTAAAGGTGGGGTAGGTAATTCACTTCAGAAACTCTTTTTGTTATATTCCATGGAATGCTCTTAACATCCCGATAGCAATGAATACATTAAATGCTTTGACAATAAATCCATAAAAAAAAGTCATCTGTGGAAGCCGTGGTACTGTAAAAAGCACGACCAATCATCTGAGCCGGCCCGGCTAAAATAACTGGATGGCCTACCTGCCTTCCATCTCGTGCACAAACTTATCTCGTGCCCTCATTGGTCATGTGTGCGTTCGTGTGTGTTGGAGGAGGGGCTCTGTAAGGAAGTCTTAAGGAAGGGGCAGATTTTTTAAGGTTGTGTACTTTCAAATTCTAGCGCACTCGAGCTGGTTTCTCCATTCTTACCTACCCTACCATTAAGATCAAGAAGTTACATACTCCTAGAAGAAAAATGTGAAGCACAACAAGAAACATGTCAATATTATCAGTGATGTTGGTATTAGAGCGATGGCAGTATGTTGTTCGAGCTAATTATCGGTTCCATTCAATGCTTTTTGGTTACAAGGGATAGTGCATAACACAAGAACACCTCGTTGATTTCAACTGCTGTATTAAAATAACCTTTCTTGTAACTGAGGGGCCGGTTTTATGATTGTATTTTAGTGTGTGCATCTCTTGTTCAAAGTGAAGGACACTAGAGAGTGTTCATCAGTTAAAGCAATGTTCATTATGACTATGACACAGCCTTTTTGTTTCTTGTACAAGCAAACACAATTACTGCACTGTATTAAAACAAACCAAATATTGTTCAATCTTAAGGCTTGCTACGTTGAACATACGCAGTTGAGCACACACAAATAATAAAGCAATCGGCAGCTCGGCTTCTGCAGGTTGTCATGATGTTATCTGGTCTGAAGATGACAATTTAGAGAGGAGCTTCTACTGGTTCAGAATAGTTGTAACATCAGACGTCTCCTCCCAAATCAAACAGTCATTGAACTGGTGGATCTAATTATACCTGATTGCGTTATCTGTCAGGAGAATAAGCTCTATGTACGTACGGAAAGGGCCAGATGACAGTGTGCTGCTGCTGCTGCCGCCGCTGTGTGTAGAGTGTGTCTGCTCGGCTGCGACGTCACTGCCTGTGCTGCTGTGTGCAACATAAAACCATCCTGCAGCACAGTTATAGTGG